>NC_090398.1:624996-757496 GCF_036365525.1 Heterodontus francisci
TGAGGGAGAGAGACTGGGAGAGAGAGAGAGGGAGCGACTGGGGGAGAGAGAGAGAGGGAGCGACTGGGGGAGAAAGAGAGAGGGAGCGAGACTGGGAGGGGGATAGAGAGGGAGAGAGAAAGGGAGGGAGATAGAGCGGAGAGACTGGGAGGGAGATAGGGAGGGAGAGAGACTGGGAGAGAGAGAGAGAGAGAGGAAGTGACTGGGGGAGGGAGAGAGACTGGGAGGGAGAGAGAGAGGGAGAGAGACTGGAAGAGAGAGAGGGAGTGACTGGGGGAGAGATAGCGAGGGCGGGAGACTGGGAGGGAGATTGAGAGGGAGGGAGACTGGGAGGGAGATAGAGAGGGAGAGAGACTGGGAGAGAGAGAGAAAAACTGGAAGATAGAGACGGAGAGACTGGGAGAGAGATAGAGAGGGAGAGACTGGGAGGGAGATAGAGAGGGAGAGAGACTGGGAGAGAGAGAGAAAAACTGGAAGATAGAGAGGGAGAGAGACTGGGAGGGAGATAGAGAGGGAGAGAGACTGGGAGGGAGATAGAGAGGGAGAGACTGGGAGGGAGATAGAGATGGAGAGAGACTGGGAGGGAGATAGAGATGGAGAGAGACTGGGAGGGAGAGAGAGATGGAGAGAGACTGGGAGGGAGATAGAGAGTGCGAGACTGGGAGGGAGATAGAGAGTGCGAGACTGGGAGGGAGAGAGAGATGGAGAGAGACTGGGAGGGAGACAGAGATGGAGAGAGACTGGGGGGAGATAGAGATGGAGAAAGACTGGGAGGGAGATAGAGATGGAGAGAGACTGGGAGGGAGATAGAGATGGAGAGAGACTGGGAGGGAGATAGAGATGGAGAGAGACTGGGAGGGAGATAGAGAGTGCGAGACTGGGAGGGAGAGAGAGATGGAGAGAGACTGGGAGGGAGATAGAGATGGAGAGAGACTGGGAGGGAGACAGAGATGGAGAGAGACTGGGGGGGAGATAGAGATGGAGAAAGGACTGGGAGGGAGATAGAGATGGAGAGAGACTGGGAGGGAGATAGAGATGGAGAAAGACTGGGAGGGAGATAGAGATGGAGAGAGACTGGGAGGGAGATAGAGATGGAGAGAGACTGGGAGGGAGATAGAGAAGGAGAGACTGGGAGGGAGATAGAGATGGAGAGAGACTGGGAGGGAGACAGAGATGGAGAGAGACTGGGGGGGAGATAGAGATGGAGAAAGACTGGGAGGGAGATAGAGATGGAGAGAGACTGGGAGGGAGATAGAGATGGAGAAGAGACTGGGAGGGAGATAGAGAAGGAGAGACTGGGAGGGAGATAGAGATGGAGAGAGACTGGGAGGGAGATAGAGATGGAGAGAGACTGGGAGGGAGATATAGATGGAGAGAAACTGGGAGGGAGATAGAGATGGAGAGAGACTGGGAGGGAGACAGAGATGGAGAGAGACTGGGAGGGAGATCGAGATGGAGAGAGGACTGGGAGGGAGATAGAGATGGAGAGAGACTGGGAGGGAGATAGAGAAGGAGGAGACTGGGAGGGAGATAGAGATGGAGAGAGACTGGGAGGGAGATAGAGATGGAGAGAGACTGGGAGGGAGATAGAGAGGAGAGAGACCGGGAGAGAGATAGAGAGGGAGGGAGATAGAGTGGGAGAGACTGGGAGGGAGATAGAGAGGGAGAGAGACTGGGAGGGAGATAGAGAGGGAGAGAGACTGGGGGAGAGATAGAGAGGGAGAGAGACTGGGAGGGAGATAGAGAGGGAAAGAGACTGGGAGGGAGATAAAGCAGGAGAGACTGGGAGGGAGAAGAGTGGGAGAGAGACTGGGAGAGAGAGAGAGAGGGAGCGACTGGGGGAGAGAGAGAGAGGGAGCGACTGGGGGAGAAAGAGAGAGGGAGCGAGACTGGGAGGGGGATAGAGAGGGAGAGAGAAAGGGAGGGAGATAGAGCGGGAGAGATTGGGAGGGAGAGAGAGAGAGAGGGAGCGACTGGGGGAGGGAGAAAGACTGGGAGGGAGATGGAGAGGGAGAGAGACTGGGAGGGAGATAAAGCAGGAGAGACTGGGAGGGGGAGAGAAAAACTGGAAGATAGAGAGGGAGAGACTGGGAGAGAGATAGAGAGGGAGAGACTGGGAGGGAGATAGAGAGGGAGAGAGACTGGGAGAGAGAGAGAAAAACTGGAAGATAGAGAGGGAGAGACTGGGAGAGAGATAGAGAGGGAGAGACTGGGAGGGAGATAGAGAGGGAGAGAGACTGGGAGAGAGAGAGAAAAACTGGAAGATAGAGAGGGAGAGACTGGGAGAGAGATAGAGAGTGCGAGACTGGGAGGGAGATAGAGAGTGCGAGACTGGGAGGGAGAGAGAGATGGAGAGAGACTGGGAGGGAGACAGAGATGGAGAGAGACTGGGGGGGAGATAGAGATGGAGAAAGACTGGGAGGGAGATAGAGATGGAGAGAGACTGGGAGGGAGATAGAGATGGAGAGAGACTGGGAGGGAGATAGAGATGGAGAGAGACTGGGAGGGAGATAGAGAGTGCGAGACTGGGAGGGAGAGAGAGATGGAGAGAGACTGGGAGGGAGATAGAGATGGAGAGAGACTGGGAGGGAGATAGAGATGGAGAGAGACTGGGAGGGAGATAGAGATGGAGAAAGACTGGGAGGGAGATAGAGATGGAGAGAGACTGGGAGGGAGATAGAGATGGAGAGAGACTGGGAGGGAGATAGAGATGGAGAAAGACTGGGAGGGAGATAGAGATGGAGAGAGACTGGGAGGGAGATAGAGATGGAGAAAGACTGGGAGGGAGATAGAGATGGAGAGAGACTGGGAGGGAGATAGAGATGGAGAAAGACTGGGAGGGAGATAGAGATGGAGAGAGACTGGGAGGGAGATAGAGATGGAGAGAGACTGGGAGGGAGATAGAGAAGGAGAGACTGGGAGGGAGATAGAGATGGAGAGAGACTGGGAGGGAGACAGAGATGGAGAGAGACTGGGGGGGGAGATAGAGATGGAGAAAGACTGGGAGGGAGATAGAGATGGAGAGAGACTGGGAGGGAGATAGAGAGGGAGAAAGACTGGGAGGGAGATAGAGATGGAGAGAGACTGGGAGGGAGATAGAGATGGAGAGAGACTGGGAGGGAGATAGAGAAGGAGAGACTGGGAGGGAGATAGAGATGGAGAGAGACTGGGAGGGAGACAGAGATGGAGAGAGACTGGGGGGGAGATAGAGATGGAGAAAGACTGGGAGGGAGATAGAGATGGAGAGAGACTGGGAGGGAGATAGAGAAGGAGAGACTGGGAGGGAGATAGAGATGGAGAGAGACTGGGAGGGAGATAGAGATGGAGAGAGACTGGGAGGGAGATATAGATGGAGAGAACTGGGAGGGAGATAGAGATGGAGAGAGACTGGGAGGGAGACAGAGATGGAGAGAGACTGGGAGGGAGATCGAGATGGAGAGAGACTGGGAGGGAGATAGAGATGGAGAGAGACTGGGAGGGAGATAGAGATGGAGAGAGACTGGGAGGGAGATAGAGAAGGAGAGACTGGGAGGGAGATAGAGATGGAGAGAGACTGGGAGGGAGATAGAGATGGAGAGAGACTGGGAGGGAGATCGAGATGGAGAGAGACTGGGAGGGAGATAGAGATGGAGAGAGACTGGGAGGGAGATAGAGAAGGAGAGACTGGGAGGGAGATAGAGATGGAGAGAGACTGGGAGGGAGATAGAGATGGAGAGAGACTGGGAGGGAGATAGAGAGGGAGAGAGACTGGGAGGGAGATAGAGATGGAGAGAGACTGGAGGGAGATCGAGATGGAGAGAGACTGGGAGGGAGATAGAGATGGAGAGAGACTGGGAGGGAGATAGAGAAGGAGAGACTGGGAGGGAGATAGAGATGGAGAGAGACTGGGAGGGAGATAGAGATGGAGAGAGACTGGGAGGGAGATAGAGAGGGAGAGAGACCGGGAGAGAGATAGAGAGGGAGGGAGATAGAGTGGGAGAGACTGGGAGGGAGATAGAGATGGAGAGAGACTGGGAGGGAGATAGAGAGGGAGAGAGACCGGGAGAGAGATAGAGAGGGAGGGAGATAGAGTGGGAGAGACTGGGAGGGAGATAGAGAGGGAGAGAGACTGGGAGGGAGATAGAGAGGGAGAGAGACTGGGGGAGAGATAGAGAGGGAGAGAGACTGGGAGGGAGATAGAGAGGGAAAGAGACTGGGAGGGAGATAAAGCAGGAGAGACTGGGAGGGAGAAGAGTGGGAGAGAGACTGGGAGAGAGAGAGAGAGGGAGCGACTGGGGGAGAGAGAGAGAGGGAGCGACTGGGGGAGAAAGAGAGAGGGAGCGAGACTGGGAGGGGGATAGAGAGGGAGAGAGAAAGGGAGGGAGATAGAGCGGGAGAGATTGGGAGGGAGAGAGAGAGAGAGGGAGCGACTGGGGGAGGGAGAAAGACTGGGAGGGAGATGGAGAGGGAGAGAGACTGGGAGGGAGATAAAGCAGGAGAGACTGGGAGGGGGAGAGAAAAACTGGAAGATAGAGAGGGAGAGACTGGGAGAGAGATAGAGAGGGAGAGACTGGGAGGGAGATAGAGAGGGAGAGAGACTGGGAGAGAGAGAGAAAAACTGGAAGATAGAGAGGGAGAGACTGGGAGAGAGATAGAGAGGGAGAGACTGGGAGGGAGATAGAGAGGGAGAGAGACTGGGAGAGAGAGAGAAAAACTGGAAGATAGAGAGGGAGAGAGACTGGGAGGGAGATAGAGAGGGAGAGAGACTGGGAGGGAGATAGAGAGTGCGAGACTGGGAGGGAGAGATGGAGAGAGACTGGGAGGGAGACAGAGATGGAGAGAGACTGGGAGGGAGATAGAGATGGAGAGGAGACTGGGAGGGAGATAGAGAGGGAGAGACTGGGCGGGAGATAGAGAGGGAGAGACTGGGATAGAGAGAGAGAGAGGAAGGGAGATAGAGCAGGAGAGGACTGCCAGGGAGATAGAGAGGGAGTGAGATAGAGCGGGAGAGACTGGAGAGAGGGAGAGAGACTGGGAGGGAGAGAGAATGGGAGGGAGATAGAGAGGGAGGGAGACAGGGAGGGAGATAGAGCGAGAGAGACTGGGAGGGAGATAGAGAGGGAGAGAGACTGGGAGGGAGATAGAGAGGGAAAGAGACTGGGAGGGAGATAAAGCAGGAGAGACTGGAAGGGAGAGAGAGAGGGAGAGAGACTGGGAGAGAGAGAGAGAGGGAGCCACTGGGAGAGAGAGAGAGAGGGAGCGACTGTGGGAGAGATAGAGAGGGAGCGACTGGGGGAGAGATAGAGAGGGAGAGAGACTGGGAGGGAGATAGGGAGGGAGAGAGACTGGGAGGGTGATAGCGAGGGAGAGAGACTGGCAGGGAGATAGAGAGGGAGAGAGACTGGGAGGGAGATACAGAGGGAGATAGAGAGGGAGAGAGACTGGGAGGGAGATAGGGAAGGAGAGAGACTGGGAGGGGGATAGAGAGGGAGCGAGACTGGGAGGGGGATAGAGAGGGAGAGCAAAAGGGAGGCAGGTAGAGCGGGAGAGACTGGCAGGGAGATAGAGAGGGTGAGAGACTGGGAGAGAGAGAGAGAGGGAGCGACTGGGGGGAGAGATAGAGAGGGAGAGAGACTGGGAGGGGAGATAGAGAGGGAGAGAGACTGGGAGGGAGATAGAGAGGGAGAGAGACTGGGAGAGAGAGAGAAAAACTGGAAGATCGAGGGGGAGAGACTGGGAGGGAGATAGAGAGGGATAGACTGGACGGGAGAAAGAGAGGGATAGACTGGGAGGGAGAAAGAGAGGGATAGTCTGGGAGGGAGATAGAGAGGGATAGTCTGGGAGGGAGATAGAGAGGGATAGACTGGGAGGGAGATAGAGAGGGAGGAGACTGGGAGGTAGATAAAGCAGGAGAGACTGGGAGGGAGAGAGAGAGGGAGAGAGACTGGGAGAGAGAGAGAGGGAGCGACTGGGGGAGAGAGAGAGAGGGAGCGACTGGGGGAGAAAGAGAGAGGGAGCGAGACTGGGAGGGGGATAGAGAGGGAGAGAGAAAGGGAGGGAGATAGAGCGGGAGAGACTGGGAGGGAGATAGGAGGGAGAGAGACTGGGAGAGAGAGAGAGAGAGAGGAAGTGACTGGGGGAGGGAGAGAGACTGGGAGGAGAGAGAGAGGGAGAGAGACTGGAAGAGAGAGAGGGAGTGACTGGGGGAGAGATAGCGAGGGCGGGAGACTGGGAGGGAGATTGAGAGGGAGGGAGACTGGGAGGGAGATAGAGAGGGAGAGAGACTGGGAGAGAGAGAGAAAAACTGGAAGATAGAGACGGAGAGACTGGGAAGAGAGATAGAGAGGGAGAGACTGGGAGGGAGATAGAGAGGGAGAGAGACTGGGAGAGAGAGAGAAAAACTGGAAGATAGAGAGGGAGAGAGACTGGGAGGGAGATAGAGAGGGAGAGAGACTGGGAGGGAGATAGAGAGGGAGAGACTGGGAGGGAGATAGAGATGGAGAGAGACTGGGAGGGAGATAGAGATGGAGAGAGACTGGGAGGGAGAGAGAGATGGAGAGAGACTGGGAGGGAGATAGAGAGTGCGAGGACTGGGAGGGAGATAGAGAGTGCGAGACTGGGAGGGAGAGAGAGATGGAGAGAGACTGGGAGGGAGACAGAGATGGAGAGAGACTGGGGGGAGATAGAGATGGAGAAAGACTGGGAGGGAGATAGAGATGGAGAGAGACTGGGAGGGAGATAGAGATGGAGAGAGACTGGGAGGGAGATAGAGATGGAGAGAGACTGGGAGGGAGATAGAGAGTGCGAGACTGGGAGGGAGAGAGAGATGGAGAGAGACTGGGAGGGAGATAGAGATGGAGAGAGACTGGGAGGGAGACAGAGATGGAGAGAGACTGGGGGGGAGATAGAGATGGAGAAAGACTGGGAGGGAGATAGAGATGGAGAGAGACTGGGAGGGAGATAGAGATGGAGAAAGACTGGGAGGGAGATAGAGATGGAGAGAGACTGGGAGGGAGATAGAGATGGAGAGAGACTGGGAGGGAGATAGAGAAGGAGAGACTGGGAGGGAGATAGAGATGGAGAGAGACTGGGAGGGAGACAGAGATGGAGAGAGACTGGGGGGGAGATAGAGATGGAGAAAGACTGGGAGGGAGATAGAGATGGAGAGAGACTGGGAGGGAGATAGAGATGGAGAGAGACTGGGAGGGAGATAGAGAAGGAGAGACTGGGAGGGAGATAGAGATGGAGAGAGACTGGGAGGGAGATAGAGATGGAGAGAGACTGGGAGGGAGATATAGATGGAGAGAAACTGGGAGGGAGATAGAGATGGAGAGAGACTGGGAGGGAGATAGAGATGGAGAGAGACTGGGAGGGAGATAGAGATGGAGATAGACTGGGAGGGAGATAGAGAGGGAGGGAGACTGGGAGGTAGATAGAGAGAGCGAGAGACTGCGAGGGAGATAGAGAGGGAGTGACTGGGAGGGAGATGGAGATGGAGATAGAAATAGAGAGACAGGCTGAGAAATAGAGAGAGAGAGAGAGACACTGGGAGGGTGATAGAAAGGGAGTGACTGGGAGAGACTGAGAGAGACTGGGAGGGAGAGAGACTGGGAGGGAGATAGAGAGGGAGAGAGACTGGGAGGGAGATAGAGAGGGAGGGAGATAGAGCGGGAGAGAGAGGGAGGGAGATAGAGCGGGAGAGACTGGGAGGGAGATAGAGAGCGGGAGAGACTGGGAGGGAGATAGAGTGGGAGAGAGACTGGGAGGGAGATAGAGAGGGAGAGAGACTGGGAGGGAGATAGAGAGGGAGAGAGACTGGGAGGGAGATAGAGAGGGAGAGAGATTGGGGGGAGAGAGAGAGGGAGCGACTGGGGGAGAGAGAGGGAGGGAGCAACTGGGGGAGAGAGAGGGAGGGAGCGACTGGGGGAGAGATAGAGAGGGAGAGAGACTGGGAGGGGGATAGAGAGGGAGATAAAAAGGGAGGGAGATAGAGCGGGAGAGACTGGGAGGGAGATAGAGAGGGAGAGAGACTGGGCGGGAGATAGAGAGGGAAAGAGACTGGGAGGGAGATAAAGCAGGAGAGACTGGGAGGGAGAGAGAGAAGGAGAGAGACTGGGGGAGAGAGAGAGGGAGCGACTGGGGGAGAGAGAGGGAGGGAGCAACTGGGGGAGAGAGAGGGAGGGAGCGACTGGGGGAGAGATAGAGAGGTAGAGAGACTGGGAGGGGGATAGAGAGGGAGCGAGACTGGGAGGGGATAGAGAGGGAGAGAAAAAGGGAGGGAGCTAGAGCAGGAGAGACTGGGAGGGAGATAGAGAGGGTGAGAGACTGGGAGAGAGAGAGGGAGCGACTGGTGGAGAGATAGAGAGGGAGAGAGATTGGGAGGGAGATAGAGAGGGAGAGAGACTGGGAGGGAGATAGAGAGGGAGAGAGACTGGGGAGAGAGAGAGAAAAACTGGAAGATCGAGGGGGAGAGACTGGGAGGGAGATAGAGAGGGATAGACTGGACGGGAGAAAGAGAGGGATAGACTGGGAGGGAGAAAGAGAGGGATAGTCTGGGAGGGAGATAGAGAGGGATAGTCTGGGAGGGAGATAAAGCAGGAGAGACTGGGAGGGAGAGAGAGAGGGAGAGAGACTGGGAGAGAGAGAGAGGGAGCGACTGGGGGAGAGAGAGAGAGGGAGCGACTGGGGAGAAAGAGAGAGGGAGCGAGACTGGGAGGGGGATAGAGAGGGAGAGAGAAAGGGAGGGAGATAGAGCGGGAGAGACTGGGAGGGAGATAGGGAGGGAGAGAGACTGGGAGAGAGAGACAGAGAGAGGAAGTGACTGGGGGAGGGAGAGAGACTGGGAGGGAGAGAGAGAGGGAGAGAGACTGGAAGAGAGAGAGGGAGTGACTGGGGGAGAGATAGCGAGGGCGGGAGACTGGGAGGGAGATTGAGAGGGAGGGAGACTGGGAGGGAGATAGAGAGGGAGAGAGACTGGGAGAGAGAGAGAAAAACTGGAAGATAGAGACGGAGAGACTGGGAGAGAGATAGAGAGGGAGAGACTGGGAGGGAGATAGAGAGGGAGAGAGACTGGGAGAGAGAGAGAAAACTGGAAGATAGAGAGGGAGAGAGACTGGGAGGGAGATAGAGAGGGAGAGAGACTGGGAGGGAGATAGAGAGGGAGAGACTGGGAGGGAGATAGAGATGGAGAGAGACTGGGAGGGAGATAGAGAGTGCGAGGACTGGGAGGGAGAGAGAGATGGAGAGAGACTGGGAGGGAGACAGAGATGGAGAGAGACTGGGGGGGAGATAGAGATGGAGAAAGACTGGGAGGGAGATAGAGATGGAGAGAGACTGGGAGGGAGATAGAGATGGAGAGAGACTGGGAGGGAGATAGAGAAGGAGAGACTGGGAGGGAGATAGAGATGGAGAGAGACTGGGAGGGAGATAGAGATGGAGAGAGACTGGGAGGGAGATATAGATGGAGAGAAACTGGGAGGGAGATAGAGATGGAGAGAGACTGGGAGGGAGATAGAGATGGAGAGAGACTGGGAGGGAGATAGAGATGGAGATAGACTGGGAGGGAGATAGAGAGGGAGGGAGACTGGGAGGTAGATAGAGAGAGCGAGAGACTGCGAGGGAGATAGAGAGGGAGTGACTGGGAGGGAGATGGAGATGGAGATAGAAATAGAGAGACAGGCTGAGAAATAGAGAGAGAGAGAGAGACACTGGGAGGGTGATAGAAAGGGAGTGACTGGGAGAGACTGAGAGAGACTGGGAGGGAGAGAGACTGGGAGGGAGATAGAGAGGGAGAGAGACTGGGAGGGAGATAGAGAGGGAGGGAGATAGAGCGGGAGAGAGGAGGGAGGGAGATAGAGAGCGGGAGAGACTGGGAGGGAGATAGAGTGGGAGAGAGACTGGGAGGGAGATAGAGAGGGAGAGAGACTGGGAGGGAGATAGAGAGGGAGAGAGACTGGGAGGGAGATAGAGAGGGAGAGAGACTGGGGGAGAGAGAGAGGGAGCGACTGGGGGAGAGAGAGGGAGGGAGCAACTGGGGGAGAGAGAGGGAGGGAAGCGACTGGGGGAGAGATAGAGAGGGAGAGAGACTGGGAGGGGGATAGAGAGGGAGCGAGACTGGGAGGGAGATAGAGAGGGAGATAAAAAGGGAGGGAGATAGAGCGGGAGAGACTGGGAGGGAGATAGAGAGGAGAGAGAGAGAGAGGGAGCGACTGGGGGAGAGATAGAGAGGGAGAGAGACTGGGCGGGAGAGATAGAGAGGGAAAGAGACTGGGAGGGAGATAAAGCAGGAGAGACTGGGAGGGAGAGAGAGAGGGAGAGAGACTGGGGAGAGAGAGAGGGAGCGACTGGGGGAGAGAGAGGGAGGGAGCAACTGGGGGAGAGAGAGGGAGGGAGCGACTGGGGGAGAGATAGAGAGGTAGAGAGACTGGGAGGGGGATAGAGAGGGAGCGAGACTGGGAGGGGGATAGAGAGGGAGAGAAAAAGGGAGGGAGCTAGAGCAGGAGAGACTGGGAGGGAGATAGAGAGGGTGAGAGACTGGGAGAGAGAGAGGGAGCGACTGGTGGAGAGATAGAGAGGGAGAGAGACTGGGAGGGAGATAGAGAGGGAGAGAGACTGGGAGGGAGATAAAGCAGGAGAGAGACTGGGAGGCAGAGAGAAACACTGGGAGAGAGATGGAGAGGGAGAGAGACTGGGAGGGAGATAGAGAGGGAGAGAGACTGGGAGGGAGATAGAGAGGGAGAGAGACTGGGAGAGAGAGAGAAAAACTGGAAGATCGAGAGGGAGAGACTGGGATGGAGATAGAGAGGGATAGACTGGGATGGAGAAAGAGAGGGATAGACTCGGAGGGAGATAGAGAGGGATAGTCTGGGAGGGAGATAGAGAGGGATAGACTGGGAGGGAGATAGAGAGGGATAGACTGGGAGGGAGATAGAGAGGGTGAGAGACTGGGAGAGAGAGGAGAGAGGGAGCGACTGGGGGAGAGATAGAGAGGGAGAGAGACTAGGAGGGAGATAGTGAGGGAGAGAGACTGGGAGGGATTTAAAGCAGTAGAGAGACTGGGAGGGAGAGAGAAACACTGGGAGAGAGATAGAGAGGGAGAGAGACTGGGAGGGAGATAGAGAGGGAGAGAGACTGGGAGGGAGATAGAGAGGGAGCGAGACTGGGAGGGAGATAGAGAGGGAGAGAGACTGGGAGAGAGAGAGAAAAACTGGAAGATCGAGAGGGAGAGACTGGGAGGGAGATAGAGAGGGATATACTGGGAGGGAGAAAGAGAGGGATAGACTGGGAGGGAGATAGAGAGGGATAGTCTGGGAGGGAGATCGAGAGGGAAAGACTGGGAGGGAGATAGAGAGGGATAGACTGGGAGGGAGATAGAGAGGATAGACTGGGAGGGAGATAAAGCAGGAGAGACTGGGAGGGAGAGAGAGAGGGAGAGAGACTGGGAGGGAGAGAGAGAGGGAGCGACTGGGGGAGAGAGAGAGAGGGAGCGACTGGGGGAGAAAGAGAGAGGGAGCGTGACTGGGAGGGGGATAGAGAGGGAGAGAGAAAGGGAGGGAGATTGAGCGGGAGAGACTGGAGGGAGATAGGGAGGGAGAGAGACTGGGAGAGAGAGAGAGAGAGGGAGTGACTGGGGGAGGGACAGAGACTGGGAGGGAGAGAGAGAGGGAGAGAGACTGGAAGAGTTAGAGGGAGCGACTGGGGGAGAGATAGCGAGGGCGAGAGACTGGGAGGGAGATAGAGAGGGAGAGAGACTGGGAGAGAGAGAGAAAAACTGGAAGATAGAGAGGGAGAGACTGGGAGAGAGATAGAGAGGGAGAGACTGGGAGGGAGATAGAGAGGGAGAGAGACTGGGAGAGAGAGAGAAAAACTGGAAGATAGAGAGGGAGAGAGACTGGGGAGGGAGATAGAGAGTGCGAGACTGGGAGGGAGAGAGAGATGGGGAGAGGCTGGGGGGGAGATAGAGATGGAGAGAGACTGGGAGGGAGATAGAGATGGAGAGAGACTGGGAGGGAGATAGAGATGGAAAGAGACTGGGAGGGAGATAGAGATGGAGAGAGACTGGGAGGGAGATGGAGATGGAGAGAGACTGGGAGGGAGATAGAGAGGGAGAGAGACTGGGAGGGAGAGAGAGAGGGAGCGACTGGGGGAGAGAGAGAGAGGGAGCGACTGGGGGAGAAAGAGAGAGGGAGCGAGACTGGAGGGGGATAGAGAGGGAGAGAGAAAGGGAGGGAGATTGAGCGGGAGAGACTGGGAGGGAGATAGGGAGGGAGAGAGACTGGGAGAGAGAGAGAGAGAGGGAGTGACTGGGGGAGGGAGAGAGACTGGAGGGAGAGAGAGAGGGAGAGAGACTGGAAGAGAGAGAGGGAGCGACTGGGGGAGAGATAGCGAGGGGGCGAGAGACTGGAGGGAGATTGAGAGGGAGGGAGACGGGGAGGGAGATAGAGAGGGAGAGAGACTGGGAGAGAGAGAGAAAAACTGGAAGATCGAGAGGGAGAGACGGAGAGAGATAGAGAGGGAGAGACTGGGAGGGAGATAGAGAGGGAGAGAGACTGGGAGAGAGAGAGAAAAAACTGGAAGATAGAGAGGGAGAGAGACTGGGAGGGAGATAGAGAGGGAGAGACTGGGAGGGAGATAGAGATGGAGAGAGACTGGGAGGGAGATAGAGAGTGCGAGGACTGGGAGGGAGAGAGAGATGGAGAGAGGCTGGGGGGGAGATAGAGATGGAGAGAGACTGGGAGGGAGATAGAGATGGAGAGAGACTGGGAGGGAGATAGAGATGGAGAGAGGCTGGGGGGGGAGATAGAGATGGAGAGAGAGACTGGGAGGGAGATAGAGATGGAGAGAGACTGGGAGGGAGATAGAGATGGAGAGAGACTGGGAGGGAGATAGAGAAGGAGAGACTGGGAGGGAGATAGAGATGGAGAGAGACTGGGAGGGAGATAGAGATGGAGAGAGACTGGGAGGGAGATAGAGAGTGCGAGACTGGGAGGGAGAGAGAGATGGAGAGAGACTGGGAGGGAGACAGAGATGGAGAGAGGCTGGGGGGGAGATAGAGATGGAGAGAGACTGGGAGGGAGATAGAGATGGAGAGAGACTGGGAGGGAGATAGAGATGGAGAGAGACTGGGAGGGAGATAGAGAAGGAGAGACTGGGAGGGAGATAGAGATGGAGAGAGACTGGGAGGGAGATAGAGATGGAGAGAGACTGGGAGGGAGATAGAGTGGGAGAGAGACTGGGAGGGAGATAGAGAGGGAGCGAGACTGGGAGGGAGATAGAGATGGGAGAGAGACTGGGAGGGAGATAGAGATGGAGAGAGACTGGAGGGAGATAGAGAGTGCGAGACTGGGAGGGAGAGAGAGATGGAGAGAGACTGGGAGGGAGACAGAGATGGAGAGAGGCTGGGGGGGAGATAGAGATGGAGAGAGACTGGGAGGGAGATAGAGATGGAGAGAGACTGGGAGGGAGATAGAGATGGAGAGAGACTGGGAGGGAGATAGAGAAGGAGAGACTGGGAGGGAGATAGAGATGGAGAGAGACTGGGAGGGAGATAGAGATGGAGAGAGACTGGGAGGGAGATAGAGTGGGAGAGAGACTGGGAGGGAGATAGAGAGGGAGCGAGACTGGGAGGGAGATAGAGAGGGAGAGAGACTGGGAGAGAGAGAGAAAAACTGGAAGATCGAGAGGGAGAGACTGGGAGGGAGATAGAGAGGGATATACTGGGAGGGAGAAAGAGAGGGATAGACTGGGAGGGAGATAGAGAGGGATAGTCTGGGAGGGAGATAGAGAGGGATAGACTGGGATGGAGATAGAGAGGGATAGACTGGGAGGGAGATAGAGAGAGCGAGAGACTGGGAGGGAGATAGAGAGAGGGATAGACTGCGAGAGAGATAGAGAGGGAGTGACTGGGAGGGAGATGGAGATGGAGATAGTAATAGAGAGAGACAGGCTGAGAAATAGAGAGAGCGAGAGAGACACTGGGAGGGTGATAGAAAGGGAGTGACTGGGAGAGACTGAGAGAGACTGGGAGGGAGAGAGACTGGGAGGGAGATAGGGAGGGAGGGAGATAGAGAGGGAGGGAGATAGAGAGGGAGAGAGACTGGGAGGGAGATAGAGAGGGAGAGAGACTGGGAGGGAGATAGAGAGGGAGGGAGATAGAGCGGGAGAGAGAGGGAGGGAGATAGAGCGGGAGAGACTGGGAGGGAGATAGAGAGCGGGAGAGACTGGGAGGGAGATAGAGAGGGAGGAGACTGGGAGGGAGATAGAGAGGGAGAGAGACAGGGAGGGAGATGGAGCGGGAGAGACTGGGAGGGAGATAGAGAGGGAGAGAGAGAGAGAGGGAGCGACTGGGGGAGAGATAGAGAGGGAGAGAGACTGGGCGGGAGATAGAGAGGGAAAGAGACTGGGAGGGAGATAAAGCAGGAGAGACTGGGAGGGAGAGAGAGAGGGAGAGAGACTGGGGGAGAGAGAGAGGGAGCGACTGGGGGAGAGACGGAGGGAGCGACTGGGGGAGAGAGAGGGCGGGAGCGACTGGGGGAGAGATAGAGAGGGAGAGAGACTGGGAGGGGGATAGAGAGGGAGAGAAAAAGGGAGGGAGATAGAGCGGGAGGAGACTGGGAGGGAGTAAGAGAGGGTGGGAGACTGGAGAGAGAGAGAGAGGGAGCGACTGGGAGAGAGATAGAGAGGGAGAGAGACTGGAGGGAGATAGAGAGGGAGAGAGACTGGGAGAGAGAGAGAAAAACTGGAAGATCGAGAGGGAGAGACTGGGAGGGGCGTCGGGAGAGTGACACCGGGAGGGGCGTGGGGAGCGAGAGACTGGGAGGGGCGTGGGGAGCGAGAGACTGGGAGGGGCCTGGGAGTGAGAGAGACTGGGAGGGGCGTGGGGAGTGAGAGAGACTGGGAGGGGAGTGGGGAGAGAGGGACTGGGAGGGGCGTGGGGAGAAAGAGATTGGGAGGGGAGTGGGGAGAGAGACACTGGGAGGGGCATGGGGAGAGAGAGACTGGGAGGGGCGTGGGGAGAGTGAAATTGGGAGGGTATGGGGAGAGAGACTGGGAGGGGCGTGGGGAGAGAGTGAGACTGGGAGGGGCGCGGGGAGAGTGAGACTGGGAGGGGCGCGGGGAGAGTGAGACTGGAAGGGGCGCGGGGAGAGTGAGACTGGGAGGGGCGTGGGGAGCGAGAGACTGGGAGGGGCGTGGTGACAGAGAGAGACAGGGATGGGGTGGGGAGTGAGAGGGACTGGAGGGGGATGGGGAGTGAGAGGGGACTGGGAGGGGGATGGGGAGTGAGAGAGACTGGAGGGGGGTGTGGGGAGAGGGAGACTGGGAGGGGGCAGGGGAGAGAGAGACTGGGAGGGAGATGGGGAGTGAGAGAGAGACTGGGAGGGGCGTGGGGAGAGAGAGACTGGGAGGGGCGTGGGGAGAGAGAGACTGGGAGGGGGATGGGGAGAGAGAGACTGGGAGGGACGTGGGGAGAGAGAGATTGGGAGGGGGGATGGGGAGTGAGAGAGACTGGGAGGGGCGTGGGGAGAGAGAGACTGGGTGGGGGATGGGGAGTGAGAGAGACTGGGAGGGGCGTAGGGAGAGTGAGATTGGGAGGGGGATGGGGAGAGAGAGATTGGGAGGGGCGTGGGGAGAGAGAGATTGGGAGGGGGATGGGGAGAGAGAGACTGGGAGGGGCGTGGGGAGAGAGAGACTGGGATCGGCGTGGGGGAGAGAGAGACTGGGAGGGGCGTGGGGAGAGAGAGACTGGGAGGGGCGTGGGGAGAGAGAGACTGGGAGGGTGCTGGGGAGAGAGAGACTGGGAGTGTGCTTGGGAGAGAGAGACTGGGAGGGTGCTGGGGAGAGAGAGACTGGGAGGGGCGTGGGGAGAGCGAGACTGGGAGGGGCGTGGGGAGAGAGAGACTGGGAGTGGCGTGGGGAGAGAGAGACTGGGAGGGGGATGGGGAGAGAGAGATTGGGAGGGGTGTGGGGAGAGAGAGACTGGGAGGGGAATGGGGAGTGAGAGAGACTGGGAGGGGCGTGGGGAGAGAGAGACTGGGAGTGGGATGGGGCGTGAGAGAGACTGGGAGGGGCGTGGGGAGAGAGAGACTGGGAGGGGCGTGGGGAGAGAGAGACTGGGAAGGGCGTGGGGAGAGAGAGTCTGGGAGGGGTGTGGGAAGAGAGAGACGGGGAGGGTCATGGGGAGAGAGAGACTGGGAGGGGCGTGGGGAGAGAGATTGGGAGGGGTGTGGGGAGAGTGAGACTGGCAGGGGCATGGGGAGAGTGAGACTGGGAGGGGCTTGGGATGAGAGAGTCTGGGAGGGGCGTGTGGAGTGAGAGAGACTGGGAGCGGCGTGGGAAGAGAGAGACTGGGAGGGGCGTGGGGAGAGAGAGACTGGGAGGGGCGTGGGGAGAGTGAAATTGGGAGGGGTGTGGGCAGAGAGAGACTGGGAGGGGCGTGGGGAGAGAGAGAGACTGGGAGTGGCGTGGGGTGTGTGAGGCTGGGAGGGGCGTGGGGTGAGTGAGACTGGGAGGGGCGTGGGGTGAGTGAGACTGGGAGGGGCGTTGGGAGCGAGAGACAGGGAGGGACGTGGGGAGTGAGAGAGAGACTGGGAGGGGCATGGGATGAGGGAGACAGGGAGAGGCGTGGGGAGAGGGAGACAGGGAGGGGCGTGGGGAGAGGTAGACAGGGAGGGGGATGGGCAGTGAGAGAGACTGGGTGGGGCGTGGGGAGAGGGAGACAGGGAGGGGCGTGGGGAGAGGGAGACAGGGAGGAGCGTGGGGCGTGGGGCGAGGGAGACTGGAAGGGGCATGGGGAGAGAGAGACTGAGAGGGGCGTGGGGAGGTTAAGACTGGGAGGGGTGTGGGGAGAGAGAGACTGGGAGGGTGCTGGGGGTGAGAGACTGGGAGGGGCGTGGGGCGAGAGAGACTGAGAGGGGCGTGGAGGTTGAGACTGGGAGGGGGATGGGGAGAGTGAGACTGGGAGGGGCGTGGGGAGTGAGAGACTGGGAGGTGCGTGGGGAGAGAGAGAGACTGGGAGGGGCGTGGGGGGAGAGAGACTGGGAGGGGCGTGGGGAGTGAGAGACTGGGAGGGGCGTGGGGAGTGAGAGACTGAGAGGGGTGTGGGGAGGTTGAGACTGGGAGGGCGATGGGGAGAGTGAGACTGGGAGGGGCGTGGGGAGTGAGAGACTGGGAGGGGCGTGGGGAGAGAGAGACTGGGAGGGGCGTGGGGAGTGAGAGACTGGGAGGGGTGTGGGGAGAGAGAGACTAGGAGGGGGATGGGGAGAGAGAGACTGGGAGGGGCGTGGGGAGAGAGGGACTGGGAGGGGCAGGGGGAGAGTGAGACTGGGAGGGGCGTGGGGAGTGAGAGATTGGGAGGGGCGTGGGGAGTGAGAGACTGGGAGGGGTGTGGGGAGAGAGGGACTGGGAGGGGGATGGGGAGAGAGGGACTGGGAGGGGCGTGGGGAGTGAGAGACTGGGAGGGGCGTGGGGAGAGAGAGACTGGGAGGTGGATGGGGAGAGAGAGAGACTGGGAGTGGCGTGGGGTGTGTGAGGCTGGGAGGGGCGTGGGGTGAGTGAGACTGGGAGGGGCGTGGGGTGAGTGAGACTGGGAGGGGCGTTGGGAGCGAGAGACAGGGAGGGTCGTGGGGAGTGAGAGAGAGACTGGGAGGGGCATGGGGTGAGGGAGACAGGGAGAGGCGTGGGGAGAGGGAGACAGGGAGGGGCGTGGGGAGAGGTAGACAGGGAGGGGGATGGGCAGTGAGAGAGACTGGGTGGGGCGTGGGGAGAGGGAGACAGGGAGGGGCGTGGGGAGAGGGAGACAGGGAGGGGCGTGGGGCGTGGGGCGAGGGAGACTGGAAGGGGCATGGGGAGAGAGAGACTGAGAGGGGCGTGGGGAGGTTAAGACTGGGAGGGGTGTGGGGAGAGAGAGACTGGGAGGGTGCTGGGGGTGAGAGACTGGGAGGGGCGTGGGGCGAGAGAGACTGAGAGGGGCGTGGAGGTTGAGACTGGGAGGGGGATGGGGAGAGTGAGACTGGGAGGGGCGTGGGGAGTGAGAGACTGGGAGGTGCGTGGGGAGAGAGAGAGACTGGGAGGGGCGTGGGGGGAGAGAGACTGGGAGGGGCGTGGGGAGTGAGAGACTGGGAGGGGCGTGGGGAGTGAGAGACTGAGAGGGGTGTGGGGAGGTTGAGACTGGGAGGGCGATGGGGAGAGTGAGACTGGGAGGGGCGTGGGGAGTGAGAGACTGGGAGGGGCGTGGGGAGAGAGAGACTGGGAGGGGCGTGGGGAGTGAGAGACTGGGAGGGGTGTGGGGAGAGAGAGACTAGGAGGGGGATGGGGAGAGAGAGACTGGGAGGGGCGTGGGGAGAGAGGGACTGGGAGGGGCAGGGGGAGAGTGAGACTGGGAGGGGCGTGGGGAGTGAGAGATTGGGAGGGGCGTGGGGAGTGAGAGACTGGGAGGGGCGTGGGGAGAGAGGGACTGGGAGGGGGATGGGGAGAGAGGGACTGGGAGGGGCGTGGGGAGTGAGAGACTGGGAGGGGCGTGGGGAGAGAGAGACTGGGAGGTGGATGGGGAGAGAGAGACTGGGAGGGGCGTGGGGAGAGAGAGACTGGGAGGGGGATGGGGAGTGAGAGACTGGGAGGGGTGTGGGGAGTGTGAGACTGGGAGGGGGATGGGGAGAGAGAGTCTGGGAGGGGGATGGGGAGAGAGAGACTGGGAGGGGGATGGGGAGTGAGAGACTGGGAGGGGCGTGGGGAGAGAGGGACTGGGAGGGGTGTGGGGAGAGAGAGACTGGGAGGGGCGTGGGGAGAGAGAGACTGGGAGGGGGATGGGGAGAGAGGGACTGGGAGGGGCGTGGGGAGGGAGGGACTGGGAGGGGGATGGGGAGAGAGGGACTGGGAGGGGAATGGGGAGAATGAGACTGGGAGGGGGATGGGGAGTGAGAGACTGGGAGGGGCATGGGGAGAGAGAGACTGGGAGGGGGATGGGGAGAGAGAGACTGGGAGGGGGATGGGGAGTGAGAGACTGGGAGGTGGATGGGGAGAGAGAGACTGGGAGGGGCGTGGGGAGAGAGGGACTGGGAGGGGGATGGGGAGTGAGAGACTGGGAGGGGCGTGGGGAGTGAGAGACTGGGAGGGGGATGGGGAGAGAGGGACTGGGAGGGGCGTGGGGAGAGAGGGACTGGGAGGGGGATGGGGAGTGAGAGGCTGGGAGGGGCGTGGGAAGTGAGAGACTGGGAGGGGCGTGGGGAGAGTGAGACTGGGAGTGTGATGGGGAGAGAGAGACTGGGAGGGGCGTGGGGAGAGAGGGACTGGGAGGGGGATGGGGAGAGAGAGACTGGGAGGGGGATGGGGAGAGAGAGACTGGGAGGGGCGTGGGGAGAGTGAGACTGGGTGGGGCGTGGGGAGAGTGAGACTGGGAGGGGGATGGGGTGAGTGAGACTGGGAGGGGGATGGGGAGAGAGATACTGGGAGGGGGAAGGGGAGAGAGAGACTGGGAGGGGGATGGGGAGAGAGAGACTGGGAGGGGTGTGGGGAGAGTGAGACTGGGAGGGGCGTGGGGAGAGTGAGACTGGGAGGGGGTGGGGAGAGTGACACTGGGAGGGGGATGGGGAGAGAGAGACTGGGAAGGGGATGGGGAGAGAGGGAATGGGAGGGGAATGGGGAGTGAGAGACTGGGAGGGGGATGGGGAGAGAGGGACTGGGAGGGGGATGGGGAGTGAGAGACTGGGAGGGGGATGGGGAGAGTGAGACTGGGAGGGGGATGGGGAGAGTGAGACTGGGAGGGGGATGGGGAGAGAGAGACTGGGAGGGGGATGGGGAGTGAGAGACTGGGAGGGGGATGGGGAGTGAGAAGACTGGGAGGGGGATGGGGAGAGGGAGACTGGGAGGGGGATGGGGAGAGAGAGACTGGGAGAGGGATGGCGAGTGAGAGACTGGGAGGGGCGTGGGTAGAGTGAGACTGGGAGGGGGATGGCGAGAGTGAGACTGGGAGGGGCGTGGGGAGAGTGAGACTGGGAGTGTGATGGGGAGAGAGAGACTGGGAGGGGGATGGGGAGAGAGAGACTGGGAGGGGGATGGGGAGAGAGAGACTGGGAGGGGCGTGGGGAGAGAGGGTCTGGGAGGGGGATGGGGAGAGTGAGACTGGGTGGGGCGTGGGGAGAGTGAGACTGGGAGGGGGATGGGGTGAGTGAGACTGGGAGGGGGATGGGGAGAGAGATACTGGGAGGGGGAAGGGGAGAGAGAGACTGGGAGGGGGATGGGGAGAGAGAGACTGGGAGGGGTGTGGGGAGAGTGAGACTGGGAGGGGCGTGGGGAGAGTGAGACTGGGAGGGGGTGGGGAGAGTGACACTGGGAGGGGGATGGGGAGAGAGAGACTGGGAAGGGGATGGGGGAGAGAGGGACTGGGAGGGGAATGGGGAGTGAGAGACTGGGAGGGGGATGGGGAGAGAGGGACTGGGAGGGGGATGGGGAGAGAGAGACTGGGAGGGGGATGGGGAGAGAGAGACTGGGAGGGGGATGGGGAGTGAGAGACTGGAGGGGGATGGGGAGTGAGAGACTGGGAGGGGGATGGGGAGAGTGAGACTGGGAGGGGGATGGGGAGAGAGAGACTGGGAGAGGGATGGCGAGTGAGAGACTGGGAGGGGCGTGGGTAGAGTGAGACTGGGAGGGGGATGGCGAGAGTGAGACTGGGAGGGGGATGGGGAGAGAGAGACTGGGAGGGGGATGGGGAGTGAGAGACTGGGAGGGGGATGGGGAGAGTGAGACTGGGAGGGGGATGGGGAGAGAGAGACTGGGAGAGGGATGGCGAGTGAGAGACTGGGAGGGGCGTGGGTGGAGTGAGACTGGAGGGGGATGGGGAGAGAGAGACTGGGAAGGGGATGGGGAGAGAGGGAATGGGAGGGGAATGGGGAGTGAGAGACTGGGAGGGGGATGGGGAGAGAGGGACTGGGAGGGGGATGGGGAGTGAGAGACTGGGAGGGGGATGGGGAGAGTGAGACTGGGAGGGGGATGGGGAGAGTGAGACTGGGAGGGGGATGGGGAGAGAGAGACTGGGAGGGGGATGGGGAGTGAGAGACTGGGAGGGGGATGGGGAGTGAGAGACTGGGAGGGGGATGGGGAGAGTGAGACTGGGAGGGGGAAGGGGAGAGAGAGACTGGGAGAGGGATGGCGAGTGAGAGACTGGGAGGGGCGTGGGTAGAGTGAGACTGGGAGGGGGATGGCGAGAGTGAGACTGGGAGGGGCGTGGGGAGAGTGAGACTGGGAGTGTGATGGGGAGAGAGAGACTGGGAGGGGGATGGGGAGAGAGAGACTGGGAGGGGGATGGGGAGAGAGAGACTGGGAGGGGTGTGGGGAGAGAGGGTCTGGGAGGGGGATGGGGAGAGTGAGACTGGGTGGGGCGTGGGGAGAGTGAGACTGGGAGGGGGATGGGGTGAGTGAGACTGGGAGGGGGATGGGGAGAGAGATACTGGGAGGGGGAAGGGGAGAGAGAGACTGGGAGGGGGATGGGGAGAGAGAGACTGGGAGGGGTGTGGGGAGAGTGAGACTGGGAGGGGCGTGGGGAGAGTGAGACTGGGAGGGGGTGGGGAGAGTGACACTGGGAGGGGGATGGGGAGAGAGAGACTGGGAAGGGGATGGGGAGAGAGGGACTGGGAGGGGAATGGGGAGTGAGAGACTGGGAGGGGGATGGGGAGAGAGGGACTGGGAGGGGGATGGGGAGAGAGAGACTGGGAGGGGGATGGGGAGAGAGAGACTGGGAGGGGCGTGGGGAGAGAGGGACTGGGAGGGGGATGGGGAGAGAGAGACTGGGAGGTGGATGGGGAGAGAGAGACTGGGAGGGGGATGGGGAGAGAGGGACTGGGAGAGGGATGGCGAGTGAGAGACTGGGAGGGGGATGGGGAGAGTGAGACTGGGAGGGGGATGGGGAGAGAGAGACTGGGAGAGGGATGGCGAGTGAGAGACTGGGAGGGGGATGGGGAGAGAGGGACTGGGAGGGGGATGGGGAGAGAGGGACTGGGAGGGGGATGGGGAGAGAGAGACTGGGAGGGGGATGGGGAGAGAGGGACTGGGAGAGGGATGGCGAGTGAGAGACTGGGAGGGGGATGGGGAGAGTGAGACTGGGAGGGGGATGGGGAGAGAGAGACTGGGAGAGGGATGGCGAGTGAGAGACTGGGAGGGGGATGGGGAGAGTGAGACTGGGAGGGGGATGGGGAGAGAGGGACTGGGAGGGGGATGGGGAGAGAGAGACTGGGAGGGGGATGGGGAGTGAGAGACTGGGAGGGGGATGGGGAGAGAGAGACTGGGAGGGGGATGGGGAGAGTGAGACTGGGAGGGGGATGGGGAGAGTGAGACTGGTAGAGGGATGGGGAGAGAGGGACTGGGAGGGGGATGGGGAGAGAGAGACTGGGAGGGGGATGGGGAGTGAGAGACTGGGAGGGGGATGGGGAGAGTGAGACTGGAGGGGGAAGGGGAGAGTGAGACTGGGAGGGGGATGGAGAGAGAGAGACTGGGAGGGGGATGGGGAGAGTGAGACTGCGAGGGGGATGGGGAGAGTGAGACTGGGAGGGGGATGGGGAGAGAGAGACTGGGAGAGGGATGGCGAGTGAGAGACTGGGAGGGGGATGGGGAGTGAGAGACTGGAGGGGGATGGGGAGAGACGGACTGGGAGGGGGATGGGGAGAGAGGGACTGGGAGAGGGATGGGGAGAGAGAGACTGGGAGGGGGATGGGGAGAGAGAGACTGGGAGGGGGATGGGGAGTGAGAGACTGGGAGGGGGATGGGGAGAGTGAGACTGGGAGGGGGAAGGGGAGAGTGAGACTGGGAGGGGGATGGGGAGAGAGAGACTGGGAGGGGGATGGGGAGAGAGAGACTGGGAGGGGGATGGGGAGTGAGAGACTGGGAGGGGGATGGGGAGTGTGAGACTGGGTGGGGGATGGGGAGAGTGAGACTGGGAGGGGGATGGGGAGAGTGAGACTGGGAGGGGGATGGGGAGTGAGAGACTGGGAGGGGGATGGGGAGTGTGAGACTGGGTGGGGGATGGGGAGAGTGAGACTGGGGGGGGGATGGGGAGAGTGAGACTGGGAGGGGGATGGGGAGAGAGAGACTGGGAGGGGGATGGGGAGAGAGAGACTGGGAGGGGGATGGGGAGTGAGAGACTGGGAGGGGGATGGGGAGTGTGAGACTGGGTGGGGGATGGGGAGAGAGAGACTGGGAGGGGGATGGGGAGAGAGAGACTGGGAGGGGGATGGGGAGTGAGAGACTGGGAGGGGGATGGGGAGTGTGAGACTGGGTGGGGGATGGGGAGAGTGAGACTGGGAGGGGGTGGGGAGAGTGAGACTGGGAGGGGGATGGGGAGAGTGAGACTGGGAGGGGGATGGGGAGAGAGAGACTGGGAGAGGGATGGCGAGTGAGAGACTGGGAGGGGGATGGGGAGTGAGAGACTGGAGGGGGATGGGGAGAGAGAGACTGGGAGGGGGATGGGGAGAGTGAGACTGGGAGGGGGATGGGGAGTGAGAGACTGGGAGGGGGATGGGGAGTGAGAGACTGGGAGGGGGATGGGGAGAGTGAGACTGGGAGGGGGATGGGGAGAGTGAGACTGGGAGGGGGATGGCGAGTGAGAGACTGGGAGGGGGATGGGGAGAGAGAGACTGGGAGGGGGATGGGGAGAGTGAGACTGGGAGGGGGATGGGGAGTGAGAGACTGGGAGGGGGATGGGGAGTGAGAGACTGGGAGGGGGATGGGGAGAGTGAGACTGGGAGGGGGATGGGGAGAGAGAGACTGGGAGAGGTATGGGGAGAGAGAGACTGGGAGGGGGATGGGGAGAGAGAGACTGGGAGGGGGATGGGGAGAGATAGACTGGGAGGGGGATGGGGAGAGTGAGACTGGGAGGGGGATGGGGAGAGAGGGACTGGGAGGGGGATGGGGAGAGAGAGACTGGGAGGGGGATGGGGAGAGAGAGACTGGGAGGGGGATGGGGAGAGAGGGACTGGGAGGGGGATGGGGAGAGAGGGACTGGGAGGGGAATGGGGAGAGAGGGACTGGGAGGGGGATGGGGAGAGAGAGACTGGGAGGGGGATGGGGAGAGAGAGACTGGGAGGGGGATGGGGAGAGAGAGACTGGGAGGGGGATGGGGAGAGAGAGACTGGGAGGGGGATGGGGAGAGTGAGACTGGGAGGGGGATGGGGAGAGAGGGACTGGGAGGGGGATGGGGAGAGAGGGACTGGGAGGGGGATGGGGAGAGAGAGACTGGGAGGGGGATGGGGAGAGAGAGACTGGGAGGGGGATGGGGAGAGTGAGACTGGGAGGGGGATGGGGAGAGAGAGACTGGGAGAGGGATGGCGAGTGAGAGACTGGGAGGGGGATGGGGAGAGAGAGACTGGGAGGGGGATGGGGAGAGAGAGACTGGGAGGGGGATGGGGAGAGAGAGACTGGGAGAGGGATGGCGAGTGAGAGACTGGGAGGGGGATGGGGAGAGTGAGACTGGGAGGGGGATGGGGAGAGAGGGACTGGGAGGGGGATGGGGAGAGAGAGACTGGGAGGGGGATGGGGAGAGAGGGACTGGGAGGGGGATGGGAAGTGAGGGACTGGGAGGGGGATGGGGAGAGAGAGAATGGGAGGGGGATGGGGAGAGAGAGACTGGGATGGGGATGGGGAGAGAGAGACTGGGAGGGGCGTGGGGAGAGTGAGACTGAGAGGGGGATGGGGAGAGAGAGACTGGGAGGGGGATGGGGAGAGAGGGACTGGGAGGGGGATGGGGAGAGAGGGACTGGGAGGGGGATGGGGAGAGAGAGACTGGGAGGGGGATGGGGAGAGTGAGACTGGGAGGGGGATGGGGAGAGAGGGACTGGGAGGGGGATGGGGAGAGAGGGACTGGGAGGGGGATGGGGAGAGAGAGACTGGGAGGGGGATGGGGAGAGAGAGACTGGGAGGGGGATGGGGAGAGAGGGACTGGGAGGGGGATGGGGAGAGAGAGACTGGGAGGGGGATGGGGAGAGAGAGACTGGGAGGGGGATGGGGAGAGAGAGACTGGGAGGGGGATGGGGAGAGAGAGACTGGGAGGGGCGTGGGGAGAGTGAGACTGAGAGGGGGATGGGGAGAGAGAGACTGGGAGGGGGATGGGGAGAGAGGGACTGGGAGGGGGATGGGGAGAGAGAGACTGGGAGGGGGATGGGGAGAGAGAGACTGGGAGGGGGATGGGGAGAGAGAGACTGGGAGGGGGATGGGGAGAGAGGGACTGGGAGGGGGATGGGAAGTGAGGGACTGGGAGGGGGATGGGGATAGAGAGACTGGGAGGGGGATGGGGAGAGAGGGACTGGGAGGGGGATGGGAAGTGAGGGACTGGGAGGGGGATGGGGAGAGAGAGACTGGGAGGGGGATGGGGAGAGAGAGACTGGGAGGGGGATGGGGAGAGAGAGACTGGGAGGGGCGTGGGGAGAGTGAGACTGAGAGGGGGATGGGGAGAGAGGGACTGGGAGGGGGATGGGGAGAGAGGGACTGGGAGGGGGATGGGAAGTGAGGGACTGGGAGGGGGATGGGGAGAGAGAGACTGGGTGGGGGATGGGGAGAGAGAGACTGGGAGGGGGATGGGGAGAGAGAGACTGGGAGGGGGATGGGGAGAGAGAGACTGGGAGGGGCGTGGGGAGAGTGAGACTGGGAGGGGGATGGGGAGAGAGAGACTGGGAGGGGGATGGGGAGCGTGAGACTGAGAGGGGGATGGGGAGAGATAGACTGGGAGGGGGATGGGGAGAGTGAGACAGAGAGGGGGATGGGGAGAGAGGGACTGGGAGGGGGATGGGGAGAGAGGGACTGGGAGGGGGATGGGGAGAGAGAGACTGGGAGGGGGATGGGGAGAGAGGGACTGGGAGGGGGATGGGGAGAGAGAGACTGGGAGGGGGATGGGGAGAGAGAGACTGGGAGGGGGATGGGGAGAGAGAGACTGGGAGGGGGATGGGGAGAGAGAGACTGGGAGGGGGATGGGGAGAGAGGGACTGGGAGGGGGATGGGGAGAGAGGGACTGGGAGGGGGATGGGGAGAGAGAGACTGGGAGGGGGATGGGGAGAGAGAGACTGGGAGGGGGATGGGGAGAGAGGGACTGGGAGGGGGATGGGGAGAGAGGGACTGGGAGGGGGATGGGGAGAGAGAGACAGGGAGGGGGATGGGGAGAGAGAGACTGGGAGGGGGATGGGGAGAGAGGGACTGGGAGGGGGATGGGGAGAGTGAGATTGGGAGGGGGATGGGGAGAGAGGGACTGGGAGGGGGATGGGGAGAGAGAGACTGGGAGGGGGATGGGGAGAGAGGGACTGGGAGGGGGATGGGGAGAGAGGGACTGGGAGGGAATGGGGAGAGAGGGACTGGGAGGGGGATGGGGAGAGAGAGACTGGGAGGGGGATGGGGAGAGAGGGACTGGGAGGGGGATGGGGAGAGAGGGACTGGGAGGGGGATGGGGAGAGAGAGACTGGGAGGGGGATGGGGAGAGAGGGACTGGGAGGGGGATGGGGAGAGAGAGACTGGGAGGGGGATGGGGAGAGAGGGACTGGGAGGGGGATGGGGAGAGAGAGACTGGGAGGGGGATGGGGAGAGAGGGACTGGGAGGGGGATGGGGAGAGAGAGACTGGGAGGGGGATGGGGAGAGAGGGACTGGGAGGGGGATGGGGAGAGAGGGACTGGGAGGGGGATGGGGAGAGAGAGACTGGGAGGGGGATGGGGAGAGAGAGACTGGGAGGGGGATGGGGAGAGAGGGACTGGGAGGGGGATGGGGAGAGAGAGACTGGGAGGGGGATGGGGAGAGAGGGACTGGGAGGGGGATGGGGAGAGAGGGACTGGGAGGGGGATGGGGAGAGAGAGACTGGGAGGGGGATGGGGAGAGAGAGACTGGGAGGGGGATGGGGAGAGAGGGACTGGGAGGGGGATGGGGAGAGAGGGACTGGGAGGGGGATGGGGAGAGAGGGACTGGGAGGGGGATGGGGAGAGAGGGACTGGGAGGGGGATGGGGAGAGAGAGACTGGGAGGGGGATGGGGAGAGAGAGACTGGGAGGGGGATGGGGAGAGAGAGACTGGGAGGGGGATGGGGAGAGAGGGACTGGGAGGGGGATGGGGAGAGAGGGACTGGGAGGGGGATGGGGAGAGAGAGACTGGGAGGGGGATGGGGAGAGAGGGACTGGGAGGGGGATGGGGAGAGAGGGACTGGGAGGGGGATGGGGAGAGAGGGACTGGGAGGGGGATGGGGAGAGAGGGACTGGGAGGGGGATGGGGAGAGAGGGACTGGGAGGGGGATGGGGAGAGAGAGACTGGGAGGGGGATGGGGAGAGAGAGACTGGGAGGGGGATGGGGAGAGAGGGACTGGGAGGGGGATGGGGAGAGAGAGACTGGGAGGGGGATGGGGAGAGAGAGACTGGGAGGGGGATGGGGAGAGAGAGACTGGGAGGGGCGTGGGGAGAGTGAGATTGGGAGGGGGATGGGGAGAGAGGGACTGGGAGGGGGATGGGGAGAGAGGGACTGGGAGGGGGATGGGGAGAGAGGGACTGGGAGGGGGATGGGGAGAGAGAGACTGGGAGGGGGATGGGGAGAGAGAGACTGGGAGGGGGATGGGGAGAGAGGGACTGGGAGGGGGATGGGGAGAGAGGGACTGGGAGGGGGATGGGGAGAGAGGGACTGGGAGGGGGATGGGGAGAGAGGGACTGGGAGGGGGATGGGGAGAGAGGGACTGGGAGGGGGATGGGGAGAGAGGGACTGGGAGGGGGATGGGGAGAGAGGGACTGGGAGGGGGATGGGGAGAGAGAGACTGGGAGGGGGATGGGGAGAGAGAGACTGGGAGGGGGATGGGGAGAGAGGGACTGGGAGGGGGATGGGGAGAGAGGGACTGGGAGGGGGATGGGGAGAGAGGGACTGGGAGGGGGATGGGGAGAGAGGGACTGGGAGGGGGATGGGGAGAGAGAGACTGGGAGGGGGATGGGGAGAGAGAGACTGGGAGGGGGATGGGGAGAGAGAGACTGGGAGGGGGATGGGGAGAGAGGGACTGGGAGGGGGATGGGGAGAGAGGGACTGGGAGGGGGATGGGGAGAGAGAGACTGGGAGGGGGATGGGGAGAGAGGGACTGGGAGGGGGATGGGGAGAGAGGGACTGGGAGGGGGATGGGGAGAGAGGGACTGGGAGGGGGATGGGGAGAGAGGGACTGGGAGGGGGATGGGGAGAGAGAGACTGGGAGGGGGATGGGGAGAGAGAGACTGGGAGGGGGATGGGGAGAGAGGGACTGGGAGGGGGATGGGGAGAGAGAGACTGGGAGGGGGATGGGGAGAGAGAGACTGGGAGGGGGATGGGGAGAGAGAGACTGGGAGGGGCGTGGGGTGAGTGAGATTGGGAGGGGGATGGGGAGAGAGGGACTGGGAGGGGGATGGGGAGAGAGGGACTGGGAGGGGGATGGGGAGAGAGGGACTGGGAGGGGGATGGGGAGAGAGAGACTGGGAGGGGGATGGGGAGAGAGAGACTGGGAGGGGGATGGGGAGAGAGGGACTGGGAGGGGGATGGGGAGAGAGGGACTGGGAGGGGGATGGGGAGAGAGGGACTGGGAGGGGGATGGGGAGAGAGGGACTGGGAGGGGGATGGGGAGAGAGGGACTGGGAGGGGGATGGGGAGAGAGGGACTGGGAGGGGGATGGGGAGAGAGAGACTGGGAGGGGGATGGGGAGAGAGGGACTGGGAGGGGGATGGGGAGAGAGAGACTGGGAGGGGGATGGGGAGAGAGAGACTGGGAGGGGGATGGGGAGAGAGGGACTGGGAGGGGGATGGGGAGAGAGGGACTGGGAGGGGAATGGGGAGAGAGGGACTGGGAGGGGGATGGGGAGAGAGAGACTGGGAGGGGGATGGGGAGAGAGAGACTGGGAGGGGGATGGGGAGAGAGAGACTGGGAGGGGGATGGGGAGAGAGGGACTGGGAGGGGGATGGGGAGAGAGGGACTGGGAGAGGGATGGGGAGTGAGGGACTGGGAGGGGGATGGGGAGAGAGAGACTGGGAGGGGGATGGGGAGAGAGAGACTGGGAGGGGGATGGGGAGAGAGGGACTGGGAGGGGGATGGGGTGAGAGAGACTGGGAGGGGGATGGGGAGAGAGAGACTGGGAGGGGGATGGGGAGAGAGGGACTGGGAGGGGGATGGGGAGAGAGAGACTGGGAGGGGGATGGGGATAGAGGGACTGGGAGGGGGATGGGGAGAGAGGGGCTGGGAGGGGGATGGGGAGAGAGAGACTGGGAGGGGGATGGGGAGAGAGAGACTGGGAGGGGGATGGGGAGAGAGGGACTGGGAGGGGGATGGGGAGAGTGAGACAGAGAGGGGGATGGGGAGAGAGAGACTGGGAGGGGGATGGGGAGAGAGGGACTGGGAGGGGGATGGGGAGAGAGAGACTGGGAGGGGGATGGGGAGAGAGGGACTGGGAGGGGGATGGGGAGAGTGAGACTGGGAGGGGGATGGGGAGAGAGGGACTGGGAGGGGGATGGGGAGAGATAGACTGGGAGGGGTGTGGGGAGAGAGAGACTGGGAGTGGGATGGGGAGAGAGGGACTGGGAGGGGGATGGGGAGTGAGGGACTGGGAAGGGGATGGGGAGAGAGAGACTGGGAGGGGCGTGGGGAGTGAGAGACTGGGAGGGGGATGGGGAGAGAGGGACTGGGAGGGGGATGGGGAGTGAGGGACTGGGAGGGGGATGGGGAGAGAGAGACTGGGAGGGGGATGGGGAGAGAGGGACTGGGAGGGGGATGGGGAGAGAGAGACTGGGAGGGGGATGGGGAGAGAGGGACTGGGAGGGGGATGGGGAGAGAGGGACTGGGAGGGGGATGGGGAGAGAGAGACTGGGAGGGGGATGGGGAGAGAGAGACTGGGAGGGGGATGGGGAGAGAGGGACTGGGAGGGGGATGGGGAGAGAGGGACTGGGAGGGGGATGGGGAGAGAGAGACTGGGAGGGGGATGGGGAGAGAGAGACTGGGAGGGGGATGGGGAGAGAGAGACTGGGAGGGGGATGGGGAGAGAGGGACTGGGAGGGGGATGGGGAGAGAGGGACTGGGAGGGGGATGGGGAGAGAGGGACTGGGAGGGGGATGGGGAGAGAGGGACTGGGAGGGGGATGGGGAGAGAGGGACTGGGAGGGGGATGGGGAGAGAGAGACTGGGAGGGGGATGGGGAGAGAGGGACTGGGAGGGGGATGGGGAGAGAGAGACTGGGAGGGGGATGGGGAGAGAGGGACTGGGAGGGGGATGGGGAGAGAGGGACTGGGAGGGGGATGGGGAGAGAGGGACTGGGAGGGGGATGGGGAGAGAGGGACTGGGAGGGGGATGGGGAGAGAGGGACTGGGAGGGGGATGGGGAGAGAGAGACTGGGAGGGGGATGGGGAGAGAGGGACTGGGAGGGGGATGGGGAGAGAGAGACTGGGAGGGGGATGGGGAGAGAGAGACTGGGAGGGGGATGGGGAGAGAGGGACTGGGAGGGGGATGGGGAGAGAGGGACTGGGAGGGGGATGGGGAGAGAGGGACTGGGAGGGGGATGGGGAGAGAGGGACTGGGAGGGGGATGGGGAGAGAGAGACTGGGAGGGGGATGGGGAGAGAGAGACTGGGAGGGGGATGGGGAGACAGGGACTGGGAGGGGGATGGGGAGAGAGGGACTGGGAGGGGGATGGGGAGAGAGGGGCTGGGAGGGGGATGGGGAGAGAGGGACTGGGAGGGGGATGGGGAGAGAGGGACTGGGTGGGGGATGGGGAGAGAGGGACTGGGAGGGGGATGGGGAGAGAGGGACTGGGAGGGGGATGGGGAGAGAGAGACTGGGAGGGGGATGGGGAGCGAGGGACTGGGAGGGGGATGGGGAGAGAGGGACTGGGTGGGGGATGGGGAGAGAGAGACTGGGTGGGGGATGGGGAGAGAGGGACTGGGTGGGGGATGGGGAGAGAGAGACTGGGAGGGGGATGGGGAGAGAGAGACTGGGTGGGGGATGGGGAGAGAGGGACTGGGTGGGGGATGGGGAGAGAGGGACTGGGTGGGGGATGGGGAGAGAGGGACTGGGAGGGGGATGGGGAGAGAGGGACTGGGTGGGGGATGGGGAGAGAGGGACTGGGTGGGGGATGGGGAGAGAGAGACTGGGAGGGGGATGGGGAGACAGCATCACCAAGAATGGTGATTGTGCATTTTGATAGCCAGCCTGGCTGTGTTTCCGACACTGATAAAACTGCACCTCCTTTCCTCCTCCCATCAGGATACACTGGTTATCGTGGTGTCCCTTTTCCCGATGTTGTTCATCCTTTTGGAAGTCATCATTTCCGTCGTGATTACTGCCTACGCACGGAAGTCATTGCGCTCGTTGTCTCTGAGCAAGACGGTAGGAAGTCTAGCTTTACGGTGGCCATGGTGTCCCGGTGGTGGGGAGGGGGAATGTTTCAAAGCGACCGGGGTCGGTCACGTCAGTCGACATGAACAACGACCAATCTCTGTTTAATGAAACAATGTCCTGCAGCAGACTGACACGACCCTCTATTTCGGGGTTGGGGCTGGAGGTGACGTCTGTTCGTGGCAGGAATTAATCCCCGGGTCTCACGGGGGTCAAAGGTCACTGCCAGAATCATCTAATTTGTAGTTCAGGGACAAAACTGGGCGCAGAACGGCAGGGAGAATGACCCCTGCTATTGTGCCCGCGGGTCATAGTATATATCACTGGAAGAACAGAGGAAGCCTCCGTTAACATGGGACCCAAAAGATGGCGCTTTGACAGTGCGGCACTCCCTCAGTACTGACCCTCCGACAGTTCAGCACTCCCTCAGTACTGACCCTCTGATAGTGCGGCACTCCCTCAGTACTGACCCTCTGACAGTGCAGCACTCCCTCAGTACTGACCCTCCGACAGTGCAGCACTCCCTCAGTACTGACCCTCCGACAGTTCAGCACTCCCTCAGTACTGACCCTCCGACAGCGCAGCACTCCCTCAATACTAACCCTCCGACAGTGCAGCACTCCCTCAGTACTGACCCTCCGACAGTGCCGCACTCCCTCAGTACTGACCCTCCGATAGTGCCGCACTCCCTCAGTACTGACCCTCCGACAGTGCCGCACTCCCTCAGTACTGACCCTCTGACAGTGCAGGACTCTCTCAGTACTGACCCTCCGACAGTGCAGCACTCTCTCAGTACTGACCCTCCGACAGTGCCGCACTCCCTCAGTACTAACCCTCCGACAGTGCAGCACTCTCTCAGTACTGACCCTCCGACAGTGCCGCACTCCCTCAGTACTGACCCTCCGACAGTGCAGCACTCCCTCAGTACTGACCCTCCGACAGTGCAGCACTCCCTCAGTACTGACCTTTCGACAGTGCAGCATTCCCTCAGTACTGACCCTCCGACAGTGCAGCACTCTCTCAGTACTGACCTTCCGACAGTGCAGCACTCCCTCAGTACTGACCCTCCGACAGTGCAGCACTCCCTCAATACTAACCCTCCGACAGTGCAGCACTCCCTCAGTACTGACCCTCCGACAGTGCAGCACTCCCTCAGTACTGACCCTCCGACAGTGCCGCACTCCCTCAGTACTGACCCTCCGACAGTGCAGCACTCCCTCAGTACTGACCCTCCGACAGTGCAGCACTCCCTCAATACTAACCCTCCGACAGTGCAGCACTCCCTCAATACTAACCCTCCGACAGTGCAGCACTCCCTCAGTACTGACCTTCCGACAGTGCAGCAATCCCTCAGTATTGACCCTCCGACAGTGCAGCACTCCCTCAGTACTGACCCTCCGACAGTGCAGCACTCCCTCAGTACTGACCCTCCGACAGTGCAGCACTCCCTCAATACTAACCCTCCGACAGTGCAGCACTCCCTCAGTACTGACCCTCCGACAGTGCAGCACTCCCTCAATACTAACCCTCCGACAGTGCAGCACTCCCTCAGTACTGACCCTCCGACAGTGCCGCACTCCCTCAGTACTGACCCTCCGACAGTGCAGCACACCCTCAGTACTGACCCTCTGAGTGTAATACGTTTTTTGGTGCATTTTGAAGGTTTTCGCAGTGCTTTACTATTTATTGTGCATCTCTCTTTCTGTTGTGCATTCAGACTCTGGTGTTGAGACCACCCGCAGCACAAGACCCCCCTGGAGACCCTTGGGGATCCCAGTGAAGATCTCATCTAATCGTTGATTGCCTTTGATATGGTAACAGCTGCCACACAATCCTTCTGTTTCTCTCCGTCGTTCAGTCCTATCCATCCCCTGACTCTGCAAAAAGAGGACAAGAAAAAAAAACTGCCCTTTTCACCAGCAACTTTCCAAACTTTACAACGTGTCAAACTTCTTCTCAGGCAATGGAATTCTCTCGGTCACTGCAAGATCATGTCCGAATTATTACAGAACAAAAACAAGGATGTTATTCAGTGAATGTTTATAACACTGGTTCAGCCTCAACTGGAGTATTGTGTCCAGTTCCGGGCTCCACACTTTAGGAAGGATGTGAAGGCGTTAGAGAGGGTGCAGGAAAGATTCAGGAGAATGGTTCCCAGGGATGAGGGACTTCAGTTAACGTGGATAGATTGGAGAAGCTGGGACTGTTCTCCTCGGGGAAGAGAAGGTTGAGAGGAGATTTGATCGAGGTGTTCAAAATCGTGAGGGGGGGTTCTGGACAGAGTAGATCAGGAGAAACCGTTCCCATTGGTGGAAGGATCCGGAACCAGAGGACACTGATTTAAGGTGATTGGCGCAAGAAGCAACAGAGACAAGAGGGAAAACTATTTCACACAGCGAGTGGTTAGGATCTGGAATGCTCTGTCTGAGAGTGTGGTGGAGGCAGATTCAATCGAGGCTCTCAAAAGGGAATTGGAGAATTATCTGGAGAGGAAGAATTTGCAGGGCGACGGGGAAAAGGCAGTGGGGAGTGGGGCTAGGTGAGTTGCTCTGGCAGAGAGTTGGCAGGGACATGATGGGCCGAATAGCCGCCTCTTCTTCTGTAACCGTTCGATGATTCTCTGTTTCTGCGCGGCAGCCATTTTACGCACAGCAAGCTCCCACAAGCTGAAATATGATAATGACCCAGATTATCAGTTCTTATTAATTGACGTTCCAGATCACAACAACTCTCTGCGTCAAAAACATTTCTCCTCATCTCCCCCTCTGGTCCCTCTGCCGATTATCTTCAATCTGTGTCCCTCTGGTTACCGACCCTCCAGCCACCGGAAACTGTTTCTCCTCATTTACTGAATCCGAAACCCTTCACGGCATTAAGCGCACCGATTAAATCGCCTCTTAACCTCCTCCTCTCATAGGAGAACAATCCCAGCTTCTCCAGTCTCTCCACGTTCACTGAGCTCCCTCCTTAACCAGTTGCAGAAAAATAATTGTTTCCCATCGGCCAGCAATGAAAGAGCAAAGATCTCAGATTTCGAGTGAAGCTGTACCCCTGGGGGACACGGATTCAAATCCCACCATTGGATGGTCAAATTCAATTGAATAATAAATGTAATTAATTCATCGAAATAAAATCGGGAATTGTCAGCTGGACTCAGTAATGGTGACCGTGAAACTGTCATCGATTGTCGCAAAAAAACCCATCTTGTTCACTAATATCCTTTCGGGAAGGAACTCTGCCGTCCTTACCCGGTCTGGCCTACATGTGACTCCAGACCCACAGCGATGTGGCTCACTCTTAACTACCCTCTTCCGATGGCCTCGCAAGCCACTCAGTTCAAGGGCAAATAGGGATGGACCAACAAATGCTGGCCTGGCCAGTGACGCCAATTTCACATGAAAGAATGAAAAAACAATTGGTCCTGCATCGATTGCCGTTTGCGGGCGAGATTTCCAAACTTCTCCCACCCTTTGTGTGTAGAAACGTTCCTGAATTTCACTCCTGAAAGTTCTGGCTCCCATTTTTAGACTTTGACCCACCTCGTCCGAGACCCCCCCGACCAGCGGAAAGAGTTTCTCTCCAACCACCCCCCGATCAGTTCCCCTTAATATCTTGAAAATGGCTGTCAACTCCCCCCCCCCACTTAACCATCTAAATTCCAAGGAATCCATCCCTAGTTTGTGTAATCTCTCCTCGTAACTTAACCCTTGGAGTCCAGGTAAATCTACCCTGCTCTCCCTTCCAGGGACAGTATCTCCAATAACGGTGCTACAAATCACTCCCACAACAGCCCGCATTTATAGAGCGCCTTTGACAAGGCATCCCCTGTCACTTCAATCCGAGAAAATCTGACCCGATTCACATCAGGAGATTATTAGCGAGAGGTGACCCAAAGCTCGGTCAGAGTGGGAGTATTTGAGGAGAGTCTGAAAGGAGGAGAGAGAGAGGCGGAGAGGTTTAGGGAGGGAATTCCAGAGCTTAGGGCCCAGGCAGCTGAAGGGCTAATGTGAAATTATTTAGCAAAGTCATGTTAGTCACATAACCAATCTACTCTGTTACACTTAGAAAGGGTTGTATCATGGTTGGCAATGTAAAATATATTAAAATTATACAATGGTAACAATCAGTGACAGTGAGAGTATATGTCATCATTTTTTCCATTTATATAAAAACACAACAGTCCAGTACCACACATCACTTCTAAACAGGACATCAAAATCTTTCTAAAACTGTACGGGTGGAAACAGATTTATCGTAAGGAGCAAGACCACACAATATTCAAAGGCAGAGCTTTCCTGGAATCTTTGTTCGGTTGACTGTCAGTCCACAGCCTTCACACTTCCAAGTAGTGAGGGAGTGCTGCACTGTCGGAGGGTCAGTACTGAGGGAGTGCTGCACTGTCGGACGGTAAGTACTGAGGGAATACTGCACTGTCAGAGGGTCAGTACTGAGGGAGTGCTGCACCGTAAGAGGATCAGTACTGAAGGAGTGCTGCACTGTCAGAGGGTCAGTACTGAGGGAATACTGCACTGTCAGAGGGTCAGTACTGAGGGAGAGCTGCACCGTCAGAGGATCAGTACTGAGGGAGTGCTGCACTGTCGGAGGGTCAGTACTGAGGGAATACTGCACTGTCAGAGGGTCAGTACTGAGGGAATACTGCACTGTCAGAGGGTCAGTACTGAGGGAGAGCTGCACCGTCAGAGGATCAGTACTGAGGGAGAGCTGCACCGTCAGAGGATCAGTACTGAGGGAATACTGCACTGTCAGAGGGTCAGTACTGAGGGAGAGCTGCACCGTCAGAGGATCAGTACTGAGGGAGTGCTGCACTGTCGGAGGGTCAGTACTGAGGGAATACTGCACTGTCAGAGGGTCAGTACTGAGGGAGAGCTGCACCATCAGAGGATCAGTACTGAGGGAGTGCTGCACTGTCAGAGGGTCAGTACTGAGGGAGTGCTGCACTGTCAGAGGGTCAGTACTGAGGGGATGCTGCACCGTCAGAGGGTCAGTACTGAGGGAGTGCTGCACTGTCAGAGGGTCAGTACTGAGGGACTGCTGCACTGTCAGAGGGTCAGTACTGAGGGGATGCTGCACTGTCAGAGGATCAGTACTGAGGGAGAGCTGCACAATCAGAGGGTCAGTACTGAGGGTGTGCTGCACTGTCAGAGGATCAGTACTGAGGGAATGCTGCTCTGTCGGAGGGTCAGTACTGAGGGAGAGCTGCACATTCAGAGGGTCAGTACTGAGGGTGTGCTGCACTGTCAGAGGGTCAGTACTGAGGGAGTGCTGCACCGTCAGAGGGTCAGTACTGAGGGAGTGCTGCACTGTCAGAGGATCAGTACTGAGGGAGTGCTGCACTGTCAGAGGGTCAGTACTGAGGGTGTGCTGCACTGTCAGAGGGTCAGTACTGAGGGAGTGCTGCACCGTCAGAGGGTCAGTACTGAGGGAGTGCTGCACTGTCAGAGGATCAGTACTGAGGGAATGCTGCTCTGTCGGAGGTTCAGTACTGAGGGAGTGCTGCACCGTCAGAGGGTCAGTACTGAGGGAGTGCTGCACCGTCAGAGGGTCAGTACTGAGGGAGTGCTGCACAGTCAGAGGGTCAGTACTGAGGGTGTGCTGCACTGTCAGAGGGTCATTACTGAGGGAGTGCTGCACCGTCAAAGGGTCAGTACTGAGGGTGTGCTGCACTGTCAGAGGGTCAGTACTGAGGGAGTGCTGCACCGTCAGATGGTCAGTACTGAGGGAGTGCTGCACTGTCAGAGGGTCAGTACTGAGGGGATGCTGCACTGTCAGAGGGTCAGTACTGAGGGGATGCTGCACTGTCAGAGGATCAATACTGAGCGGATGCTGCACTGTCAGAGCATCAGTACTGAGGGAGTGCTGCACTGTCAGAGGATCAGTACTGAGGGAGTGCTGTACTGTCAGAGGGTAAGTACTGAGGGAGAGCTGCACCGTCAGAGGATCAGTACTGAGGGAGTGCTGCACTGTCAGAGGGTCAGTACTGAGGGAGAGCTGCACCGTCAGAGGATCAGTACTGAGGCAGTGCTGCACTGTCAGAGGGTCAGTACTGAGGGAGTGATGCACTGTCAGTGGGTCAGTACTGAGGGAGTGCTGCACTGTCAGAGGATCAGTACTGAGGGAATGCTGCTCTGTCGGAGGGTCAGTACTGAGGCAGTGCTGCACAGTCAGAGGGTCAGTACTGAGGGAGTGCTGCACCGTCAGAGGGTCAGTACTGAGGGAGCGCTGCACCATCAGAGGGTCAGTACTGAGGGAGTGCTGCACAGTCAGAGGGTCAGTACTGAGGGTGTGCTGCACTGTCAGAGGGTCAGTACTGAGGGAGTGCTGCACCGTCAGAGGGTCAGTACTGAGGGAGTGCTGCACTGTCAGAGGGTCAGTACTGAGGGAGTGCTGCACCGTCAGAGGGTCAGTACTGAGGGAGTGCTGCACTGTCAGAAGGTCAGTACTGAGGGGATGCTGCACTGTCAGAGGGTCAGTACTGAGGGAGTGCTGCACTGTCAGAGGGTCAGTACTGAGGGGATGCTGCACTGTCAGAGGATCAGTACTGAGGGAGAGCTGCACAGTCAGAGGGTCAGTACTGAGGGAGTACTGCACTGTCAGAGATCAGTACTGAGGGAGTGCTGCACTGTCAGAGGATCAGTACTGAGGGAATGCTGCACCGTCAGAGGGTCAGTACTGAGGGAGTGCTGCACTGTCAGACGGTCAGTACTGAGGGAGTGCTGCACTGTCGGAGGGTCAGTACTGAGGGAGTGCTGCACCGTCAGAAGGTCAGTACTGAGGGAATGCTGCTCTGTCGGAGGGTCAGTACTGAGGGAGTGCTGCACCGTCAGAGGGTCAGTACTGAGGGAGTGCTGCACCGTCAGAGGGTCAGTACTGAGGGAGTGCTGCACAGTCAGAGGGTCAGCACTGAGGGTGTGCTGCACTGTCAGAGGGTCATTACTGAGGGAGTGCTGCACCGTCAGAGGGTCAGTACTGACGGTGTGCTGCACTGTCAGAGGGTCAGTACTGAGGGAGTGCTGCACCGTCAGAGGGTCAGCACTGAGGGAGTGCTGCACTGTCAGAGGGTCAGTACTGAGGGGATGCTGCACAGTCAGAAGGTCAGTACTGAGGGTGTGCTGCACTGTCAGAGGGTCAGTAGTGAGGGAGTGCTGCACCGTCAGAGGGTCAGTACTGAGGGAGTGCTGCACTGTCAGAGGGTCAGTACTGAGGGAGTGCTGCACCGTCAGAGGGTCAGTACTGAGGGAGTGCTGCACCGTCAGAGGGTCAGTACTGAGGGAGTGCTGCACTGTCAGAAGGTCAGTACTGAGGGGATGCTGCACTGTCAGAGGGTCAGTACTGAGGGAGTGCTGCACTGTCAGAAGGTCAGTACTGAGGGGATGCTGCACTGTCAGAGGGTCAGTACTGAGGGAGTGCTGCACTGTCAGAGGGTCAGTACTGAGGGGATGCTGCACTGTCACAGGATCAGTACTGAGGGAGAGCTGCACAGTCAGAGGGTCAGTACTGAGGGAGTACTGCACTGTCAGAGATCAGTACTGAGGGAGTGCTGCACTGTCAGAGGATCAGTACTGAGGGAATGCTGCACCGTCAGAGGGTCAGTACTGAGGGAGTGCGGCACTGTCAGACGGTCAGTACTGAGGGAGTGCTGCACTGTCGGAGGGTCAGTACTGAGGGAGTGCTGCACCGTCAGAAGGTCAGTACTGAGGGAGTGCTGCACTGTCAGAGATCAGTACTGAGGGAATGCTGCACTGTCAGAGGGTCAGTACTGAAGGGATGCTGCACTGTCAGAGGATCAGTACTGAGGGAATGCTGCACCGTCAGAGGGTCAGTACTGAGGGAGTGCTGCACTGTCAGACGGTCAGTACTGAGGGAGTACTGCACTGTCGGAGGGTCAGTACTGAGGGAGTGCTGCACCGTCAGAGGGTCAGTACTGAGGGAGTGCTGCACTGTCAGAGGGTCAGTACTGAGGGGATGCTGCACTGTCAGAGGGTCAGTACTGAGGGAGTGCTGCACTGTCAGAGGGTCAGTACTGAGGGTGTGCTGCACTGTCAGAGGGTCAGTACTGAGGGAGTGCTGCACCGTCAGAGGGTCAGTACTGAGGGAGTGCTGCACTGTCAGAGGGTCAGTACTGAGGGAGTGCTGCACTGTCAGAGGGTCAGTACTGAGGGAGTGCTGCACCGTCAGAGGGTCAGTACTGAGGGAGTGCTGCACAGTCAGAGGGTCAGTACTGAGGGTGTGCTGCACTGTCAGAGGGTCAGTACTGAGGGAGTGCTGCACCGTCAGAGGGTCAGTACTGAGGGTGTGCTGCACTGTCAGAGGGTCAGTACTGAGGGAGTGCTGCATCGTCAGAGGGTCAGTACTGAGGGAGTGCTGCACTGTCAGAGGGTCAGTACTGAGGGGATGCTGCACTGTCAGAGGGTCAGTACTGAGGGAGTGCTGCACTGTCAGAGGGTCAGTACTGAGGGAATGCTGCACCGTCAGAGGATCAGTACTGAGGGAGAGCTGCACAGTCAGAGGGTCAGTACTGAGGGTGTGCTGCACTGTCAGAGGGTCAGTACTGAGGGATTGCTGCGCCGTCAGAGGGTCAGTACTGAGGGAGTGCTGCACTGTCAGAGGATCAGTACTGAGGGAATGCTGCTCTGTCGGAGGGTCAGTACTGAGGGAATGCTGCTCTGTCGGAGGGTCAGTACTGAGGGAGAGCTGCACAGTCAGAGGGTCAGTACTGATGCTGTGCTGCACTGTCAGAGGGTCAGTACTGAGGGAGTGCTGCACCGTCAGAGGGTCAGTACTGAGGGAGTGTTGCAATGTCAGAGGATCAGTACTGAGGGAATGCTGCTCTGTTGGAGGGTCAGTACTGAGGGAGTGCTGCACAGTCAGAGGGTCAGTACTGAGGGTGTGCTGCACTGTCAGAGGGTCAGTACTGAGGGAGTGCTGCACCGTCAGAGGGTCAGTACTGAGGGAGTGCTGCACTGTCAGAGGATCAGTACTGAGGGAGTGCTGCACTGTCAGAGGGTTAGTACTGAGGGAGTGCTGCACTGTCAGAGGATCAGTACTGAGGGAGTGCCGCACTGTGGGAGGGTCAGTACTGAGGGAGTGCTTAACTGTCAGAGGATCTGTACTGAGGGAGTGCTGCACCGTCAGAGGGTTAGTACTGAGGGAGTGCTGCACTGTCGGAGGGTCAGTACTGAGAGAGTGCTGCACTGTCGGAGGGTCAGTACTGAGGGAGTGCTGCACTGTCAGAGGATCAGTACTGAGGGAATGCTGCACCGTCAGAGGGTTAGTACTGAGGGAGTGCTGCACTGTCGGAGGGTCAGTACTGAGAGAGTGCTGCACTGTCAGAGGGTTCAGTACTGAGGGAATGCTGCACTGTCAGAGGGTCAGTACTGAGGGAGTGCTGCACTGTCGGAGGGTCAGTACTGAGGGAGTGCTGCACTGTCAGAGGGTCAGTACTGAGGGAGTGCTGCACTGTCAAAGGGTCAGTACTGAGGGAGTGCTGCACCGTCAAAGGGTCAGTACTGAGGGAATGCTGCACTTTCGGAGGGTCAGTACTGAGGGAGTGCTGCACTGTCAGAGGGTCAGTACTGAGGGAGTGCTGCACTGTCAAAGGATCAGTCTTGAGGGAATGCTGCACTGTGAGAGGATCGGTACTGAGGGAGTGCTGCACTGTCGGGGGTCAGTACTGAGGGAGTGCTGCACTGTCAGAGGGTCAGTACTGAGGGAGTGCTGCACTGTCGGGGGTCAGTACTGAGGGAGTGCTGCACTGTCGGGGGTCAGTACTGAGGGAGTGCTGCACTGTCAGAGGGTCAGTACTGAGGGAGTGCTGCACTGTCAGAGGGTCAGTACTGATGGAGTGCTGCACTGTCAGAGGATCAGTCTTGAGGGAATGCTGCACTGTGAGAGGATCAGTACTGAGGGAGTGCTGCACTGTCGGGGGTCAGTACTGAGGGAGTGCTGCACTGTCAGAGGGTCAGTACTGAGGGAATGCTGCACTTTCGGAGGGTCAGTACTGAGGGAGTGCTGCACTGTCAGAGGGTCAGTACTGAGGGAGTGCTGCACTGTCAAAGGGTCAGTACTGAGGGAGTGCTGCACTGTGAGAGGATCGGTACTGAGGGAGTGCTGCACTGTCGGGGGTCAGTACTGAGGGAGTGCTGCACTGTCAGAGGGTCAGTACTGAGGGAGTGCTGCACTGTCGGGGGTCAGTACTGAGGGAGTGCTGCACTGTCGGGGGTCAGTACTGAGGGAGTGCTGCACTGTCAGAGGGTCAGTACTGAGGGAGTGCTGCACTGTCAGAGGGTCAGTACTGATGGAGTGCTGCACTGTCAGAGGATCAGTCTTGAGGGAATGCTGCACTGTGAGAGGATCAGTACTGAGGGAGTGCTGCACTGTCGGGGGTCAGTACTGAGGGAGTGCTGCACTGTCAGAGGGTCAGTACTGAGGGAATGCTGCACTTTCGGAGGGTCAGTACTGAGGGAGTGCTGCACTGTCAGAGGGTCAGTACTGAGGGAGTGCTGCACTGTCAGAGGATCAGTCTTGAGGGAATGCTGCACTGTGAGAGGATCGGTACTGAGGGAGTGCTGCACTGTCGGGGGTCAGTACTGAGGGAGTGCTGCACTGTCAGAGGGTCAGTCCTGAGGGAGTGCTGCACTGTCGGGGGTCAGTACTGAGGGAGTGCTGCACTGTCGGGGGTCAGTACTGAGGGAGTGCTGCACTGTCAGAGGGTCAGTACTGAGGGAGTGCTGCACTGTCAGAGGGTCAGTACTGAGGGAGTGCTGCACTGTCAGAGGATCAGTCTTGAGGGAATGCTGCACTGTGAGAGAATCAGTACTGAGGGAGTGCTGCACTGTCGGGGGTCAGTACTGAGGGAGTGCTGCAGTGTCAGAGGGTCAGTACTGAGGGAATGCTGCACTTTCGGAGGGTCAGTACTGAGGGAGAGCTGCACTGTCAGTGGGTCAATACTGAGGGAGTGCTGCACTGTTGGAGGGTCAGTACTGAGAGAGTGCTGCACTGTCGGAGGGTCAGTACTGCGAGAGTGCTGCACTGTCGGAGGGTCAGTACTGAGGGAGTGCTGCACTGTCGGAGGGTCAGTACTGAGGGAATGCCGCACTGTGGGAGAGTCAGTACTGAGGGAGTTCTGCACTGTCGGAGGGTCAGTACTGAGGGTGTGCTGCACTGTCAGAGGGTCAGTACTGAGGGAGTGCTGCATCGTCAGAGGGTCAGTACTGAGGGAGTGCTGCACTGTCAGAGGGTCAGTACTGAGGGGATGCTGCACTGTCAGAGGGTCAGTACTGAGGGAGTGCTGCACTGTCAGAGGGTCAGTACTGAGGGAATGCTGCACCGTCAGAGGATCAGTACTGAGGGAGAGCTGCACAGTCAGAGGGTCAGTACTGAGGGTGTGCTGCACTGTCAGAGGGTCAGTACTGAGGGATTGCTGCGCCGTCAGAGGGTCAGTACTGAGGGAGTGCTGCACTGTGGGAGGGTCAGTACTGAGGGAGTGCTTAACTGTCAGAGGATCTGTACTGAGGGAGTGCTGCACCGTCAGAGGGTTAGTACTGAGGGAGTGCTGCACTGTCGGAGGGTCAGTACTGAGAGAGTGCTGCACTGTCGGAGGGTCAGTACTGAGGGAGTGCTGCACTGTCAGAGGATCAGTACTGAGGGAATGCTGCACCGTCAGAGGGTTAGTACTGAGGGAGTGCTGCACTGTCGGAGGGTCAGTACTGAGAGAGTGCTGCACTGTCAGAGGGTTCAGTACTGAGGGAATGCTGCACTGTCAGAGGGTCAGTACTGAGGGAGTGCTGCACTGTCGGAGGGTCAGTACTGAGGGAGTGCTGCACTGTCAGAGGGTCAGTACTGAGGGAGTGCTGCACTGTCAAAGGGTCAGTACTGAGGGAGTGCTGCACCGTCAAAGGGTCAGTACTGAGGGAATGCTGCACTTTCGGAGGGTCAGTACTGAGGGAGTGCTGCACTGTCAGAGGGTCAGTACTGAGGGAGTGCTGCACTGTCAAAGGATCAGTCTTGAGGGAATGCTGCACTGTGAGAGGATCGGTACTGAGGGAGTGCTGCACTGTCGGGGGTCAGTACTGAGGGAGTGCTGCACTGTCAGAGGGTCAGTACTGAGGGAGTGCTGCACTGTCGGGGGTCAGTACTGAGGGAGTGCTGCACTGTCGGGGGTCAGTACTGAGGGAGTGCTGCACTGTCAGAGGGTCAGTACTGAGGGAGTGCTGCACTGTCAGAGGGTCAGTACTGATGGAGTGCTGCACTGTCAGAGGATCAGTCTTGAGGGAATGCTGCACTGTGAGAGGATCAGTACTGAGGGAGTGCTGCACTGTCGGGGCTCAGTACTGAGGGAGTGCTGCACTGTCAGAGGGTCAGTACTGAGGGAATGCTGCACTTTCGGAGGGTCAGTACTGAGGGAGTGCTGCACTGTCAGAGGGTCAGTACTGAGGGAGTGCTGCACTGTCAAAGGGTCAGTACTGAGGGAGTGCTGCACTGTGAGAGGATCGGTACTGAGGGAGTGCTGCACTGTCGGGGGTCAGTACTGAGGGAGTGCTGCACTGTCAGAGGGTCAGTACTGAGGGAGTGCTGCACTGTCGGGGGTCAGTACTGAGGGAGTGCTGCACTGTCGGGGGTCAGTACTGAGGGAGTGCTGCACTGTCAGAGGGTCAGTACTGAGGGAGTGCTGCACTGTCAGAGGGTCAGTACTGATGGAGTGCTGCACTGTCAGAGGATCAGTCTTGAGGGAATGCTGCACTGTGAGAGGATCAGTACTGAGGGAGTGCTGCACTGTCGGGGGTCAGTACTGAGGGAGTGCTGCACTGTCAGAGGGTCAGTACTGAGGGAATGCTGCACTTTCGGAGGGTCAGTACTGAGGGAGTGCTGCACTGTCAGAGGGTCAGTACTGAGGGAGTGCTGCACTGTCAGAGGATCAGTCTTGAGGGAATGCTGCACTGTGAGAGGATCGGTACTGAGGGAGTGCTGCACTGTCGGGGGTCAGTACTGAGGGAGTGCTGCACTGTCAGAGGGTCAGTCCTGAGGGAGTGCTGCACTGTCGGGGGTCAGTACTGAGGGAGTGCTGCACTGTCGGGGGTCAGTACTGAGGGAGTGCTGCACTGTCAGAGGGTCAGTACTGAGGGAGTGCTGCACTGTCAGAGGGTCAGTACTGAGGGAGTGCTGCACTGTCAGAGGATCAGTCTTGAGGGAATGCTGCACTGTGAGAGGATCAGTACTGAGGGAGTGCTGCACTGTCGGGGGTCAGTACTGAGGGAGTGCTGCAGTGTCAGAGGGTCAGTACTGAGGGAATGCTGCACTTTCGGAGGGTCAGTACTGAGGGAGAGCTGCACTGTCAGTGGGTCAATACTGAGGGAGTGCTGCACTGTTGGAGGGTCAGTACTGAGAGAGTGCTGCACTGTCGGAGGGTCAGTACTGCGAGAGTGCTGCACTGTCGGAGGGTCAGTACTGAGGGAGTGCTGCACTGTCGGAGGGTCAGTACTGAGGGAATGCCGCACTGTGGGAGAGTCAGTACTGAGGGAGTTCTGCACTGTCGGAGGGTCAGTACTGAGGGTGTGCTGCACTGTCAGAGGGTCAGTACTGAGGGAGTGCTGCATCGTCAGAGGGTCAGTACTGAGGGAGTGCTGCACTGTCAGAGGGTCAGTACTGAGGGGATGCTGCACTGTCAGAGGGTCAGTACTGAGGGAGTGCTGCACTGTCAGAGGGTCAGTACTGAGGGAATGCTGCACCGTCAGAGGATCAGTACTGAGGGAGAGCTGCACAGTCAGAGGGTCAGTACTGAGGGTGTGCTGCACTGTCAGAGGGTCAGTACTGAGGGATTGCTGCGCCGTCAGAGGGTCAGTACTGAGGGAGTGCTGCACTGTCAGAGGATCAGTACTGAGGGAATGCTGCTCTGTCGGAGGGTCAGTACTGAGGGAATGCTGCTCTGTCGGAGGGTCAGTACTGAGGGAGAGCTGCACAGTCAGAGGGTCAGTACTGATGGTGTGCTGCACTGTCAGAGGGTCAGTACTGAGGGAGTGCTGCACCGTCAGAGGGTCAGTACTGAGGGAGTTCTGCACTGTCGGAGGGTCAGTACTGAGGGTGTGCTGCACTGTCAGAGGGTCAGTACTGAGGGAGTGCTGCATCGTCAGAGGGTCAGTACTGAGGGAGTGCTGCACTGTCAGAGGGTTAGTACTGAGGGAGTGCTGCACTGTCAGAGGATCAGTACTGAGGGAGTGCCGCACTGTGGGAGGGTCAGTACTGAGGGAGTGCTTAACTGTCAGAGGATCTGTACTGAGGGAGTGCTGCACCGTCAGAGGTTTAGTACTGAGGGAGTGCTGCACTGTCGGAGGGTCAGTACTGAGAGAGTGCTGCACTGTCGGAGGGTCAGTACTGAGGGAGTGCTGCACTGTCAGAGGATCAGTACTGAGGGAATGCTGCACCGTCAGAGGGTTAGTACTGAGGGAGTGCTGCACTGTCGGAGGGTCAGTACTGAGAGAGTGCTGCACTGTCAGAGGGTTCAGTACTGAGGGAATGCTGCACTGTCAGAGGGTCAGTACTGAGGGAGTGCTGCACTGTCGGAGGGTCAGTACTGAGGGAGTGCTGCACTGTCAGAGGGTCAGTACTGAGGGAGTGCTGCACTGTCAAAGGGTCAGTACTGAGGGAGTGCTGCACCGTCAAAGGGTCAGTACTGAGGGAATGCTGCACTTTCGGAGGGTCAGTACTGAGGGAGTGCTGCACTGTCAGAGGGTCAGTACTGAGGGAGTGCTGCACTGTCAGAGGATCAGTCTTGAGGGAATGCTGCACTGTGAGAGGATCGGTACTGAGGGAGTGCTGCACTGTCGGGGGTCAGTACTGAGGGAGTGCTGCACTGTCAGAGGGTCAGTACTGAGGGAGTGCTGCACTGTCGGGGGTCAGTACTGAGGGAGTGCTGCACTGTCGGGGGTCAGTACTGAGGGAGTGCTGCACTGTCAGAGGGTCGGTACTGAGGGAGTGCTGCACTGTCAGAGGGTCAGTACTGAGGGAGTGCTGCACTGTCAGAGGATCAGTCTTGAGGGAATGCTGCACTGTGAGAGGATCAGTACTGAGGGAGTGCTGCACTGTCGGGGGTCAGTACTGAGGGAGTGCTGCACTGTCAGAGGGTCAGTACTGAGGGAATGCTGCACTTTCGGAGGGTCAGTACTGAGGGAGTGCTGCACTGTCAGAGGGTCAGTACTGAGGGAGTGCTGCACTGTCAAAGGGTCAGTACTGAGGGAGTGCTGCACCGTCAAAGGGTCAGTACTGAGGGAATGCTGCACTTTCGGAGGGTCAGTACTGAGGGAGTGCTGCACTGTCAGAGGGTCAGTACTGAGGGAGTGCTGCACTGTCAGAGGATCAGTCTTGAGGGAATGCTGCACTGTGAGAGGATCGGTACTGAGGGAGTGCTGCACTGTCGGGGGTCAGTACTGAGGGAGTGCTGCACTGTCAGAGGGTCAGTCCTGAGGGAGTGCTGCACTGTCGGGGGTCAGTACTGAGGGAGTGCTGCACTGTCGGGGGTCAGTACTGAGGGAGTGCTGCACTGTCAGAGGGTCAGTACTGAGGGAGTGCTGCACTGTCAGAGGGTCAGTACTGAGGGAGTGCTGCACTGTCAGAGGATCCGTCTTGAGGGAATGCTGCACTGTGAGAGGATCAGTACTGAGGGAGTGCTGCACTGTCGGGGTTCAGTACTGAGGGAGTGCTGCACTGTCAGAGGGTCAGTACTGAGGGAATGCTGCACTTTCGGAGGGTCAGTACTGAGGGAGAGCTGCACTGTCAGTGGGTCAATACTGAGGGAGTGCTGCACTGTTGGAGGGTCAGTACTGAGAGAGTGCTGCACTGTCGGAGGGTCAGTACTGCGAGAGTGCTGCACTGTCGGAGGGTCAGTACTGAGGGAGTGCTGCACTGTCGGAGGGTCAGTACTGAGGGTATGCCGCACTGTGGGAGAGTCAGTACTGAGGGAGTTCTGCACTGTCGGAGGGTCAGTACTGAGGGAGTGCTGCACTGTCAGAGGGTCAGTACTGAGGGAGTGCTGCACTGTCGGAGGGTCAGTACTGCGAGAGTGCTGCACTGTCGGAGGGTCAGTACTGAGGGAGTGCCGCACTGTCAGAGGGTCAGTACTGAGGGAGTGCTGCACTGTCGGAGGGTCAGTACTGAGAGAGTGCTGCACTGTCGGAGGGTCAGTACTGAGGGAGTGCTGCACTGTCGGAGGGTCAGTACTGAGGGTATGCCGCAGTTTGGGAGAGTCAGTACTGAGGGAGTTCTGCACTGTCGGAGGGTCAGTACTGAGGGAGTGCCGCACTGTCAGAGGGTCAGTACTGAGGGAGTGCTGCACTGTTGGAGGGTGAGTAGTCAGGTAACACTGTACTGTTGAGAGGATGCCTCAGCTTTTGAGTTGGAGGAGAAGCAGTTGACTATTATGGTGCCAATGATGGGGAATTTTATTTGTGTGGGAGACTGGAAAAGATTGGACTGTTCTCCAGGGAGGGGACATGGAGCAGGAGCTCAATCCGACAGTATTGTGACTCAGAGTCCATACCCACTGTGCTAACACTGCCAAGGACTTGTGTAACAAAGTCCGAATGCTGGACTGTCAAACTCAAAACACAGCAAGCTTTGTGCTCACTAACTTTAATGAGTCGTTTTTGTGAGACAATAATTCCGGAAACCATTCTGCGCAGCATAGGGAAGCTAATGACTTCTGATTAATGATTGTGAGGCCCCTGAAAGAGGTGCTATCATGAGGTCATTTTAGATTAACATTTCGAGTGATACTTGTTTCTCTCAGCGTGAATAATGATCTGCAAGAGAGGCACACCCTTGCCCCAGGATATATGGTGATGTGCCAAATCACATGGTCAGTGCAGTCTGCAGGACTCGTGTTGATTGCCAGAGGCATCTGAACTTAATTTTCCATAATTCTTCTCACTGAATTGACCTTGAGAATTTTGATCTGGTTTTGGTTTTCTGAAGTCTACGCAGTAGGATTGGAGTCAGTAAGTAAACATTTCATATGATGCGACAGTATGGGAAAGGCTCCGTGTCCCCTGTCTGACTCTCCTGCGCACCAATTCAGTCTCAGTCTCAAAAAACTCAAACCCAATATAAAATCAATTTCAACCTCAAATCAGTCATAAACTCAATCACTAACTCAATCACAAACCAAACCTCAAACTCAATCACGACCTCAATCGGAAACTCAATCTCAAACTCAATCACAAACTCAACCTCAAACTCAATCTCAAAGTCAATCAGAAAGACAATCTCAAACTCAATTTCAAACACAATCACAAACTCAACCTCAAACTCAATCATGAACTCAATCACAAACTCAATCTCAAACTCAAATCACAAACTCAATCACAAACTCAATCACAAACTCAATCTCAAACACAATCACAAACTCAACCTCAAACTCAATCACAAAATCAACATCAAACTCAATCACAAATATAATCACAAACTCAATCACAAACTCAATCTCACACTCAATCACAAACTCAATCTCAAACTCAATCACAAACTCAATCACAAACTCAACCATAAACTCAATCACAAACTGAATCACAAACTCAACCTCAAACTCAATCTCAAACTCAATCACAAACTCAGTCACAAACTCGATCACAAACTCAATCTCAAACTCAATTTCAAACTCAATCTCAAACTCAATCTCAAGCACAATCTCAAACTCAATCACAAACTCAATCTCAAACTCAACCACAAACCCAATCACAAACAGTATCTCAAACTCAATGTCAAACTCAATCACAAACTGAATCTCAAACTCAATCAGAAAGACAATCACAAACTCAATCGTAAAATCAATCTCAAACTCAATCACAAACTCAATCACGAACTTTATCTGAAACTCAATCACAAAATCTATCACAAACTCAATCACAAACTCAATCTCAAACTCAATCTCAAACACAATCTCAAACTCGATCTCAAACCCAATCTCAAACATAATCTCAAACTCAATCACAAACTCAATCTCAAATTCAATCTCAAACACAATCTCAAACTCAATCACGAACTCAATCACAAACTCAATCTCAAACTCAATCTCAAACTCAATCACAAACTCTATCTCAAACTCAATCACAAACTCAATCTCAAATTCAAACTCAAACTCAATCACAAACTCAATCTCAAACTCAATCAGAAACTCAGTCACAAACTCAATCACAAACTCAAACACAAGGTTAATCCCAAACTCAATCTCAAACTCAATCACAAACTCAATCACAAATACAATCACAAACACATTCTCAAAATCAATCACAAACTCACTCGCAAACTCAAACTCAAACTGAATCTCAAACTCATTCCCAAACTCAATCACAAACTCAATCACAAATACAATCTCAAAATCAATCACAATCTCAATTTCAAACTCAATCTCAAATTCAACCTCAAACTCAATCACAAACTCAATCACAAACTCAACCTCAAACACAATCACAAACTCAATCACAAACTCAATCTCCAACTCAATCACAATCTCAATATCAAACTTAACTTCAAACTCAATCACAAACTGAATCTCAATCTCAATCACAAACTCAATCTCAAATTCAATATCAAACTCAATCAAAAACTCAATCTCGAACTCAATCACAAACTCAATCACAAATATAATCACAAAATCAATCACAAACTCAACCGTAAAATCAATCTCAAACTCAATCACCAACTCAATCATGAACTTTATCTGAAACTCAATCAGAAAATCTATCACAAACTCAATCACAAACTCAATCTCAAACCCAATCTCAAACACAATCTCAAACTCAATCACAAACTCAATCTCAAACTCAATCAGAAACTCAATCTCAAACACAATCACAAACTCAATCACAAACTCACTCACAAACTCAGTCACAAACCCAATCACAAACTCAAACACAAGGTTAATCCCAAACTCAATCTCAAACTAATTCACAAACTCAATCACGAATACAATCACGAACTCATTCTCAAAATCAATCACAAACTCACTCGCAAACTCAAACGCAAACTGAATCTCAAACTCATTCCCAAACTCAATCACAAACTCAATCACAAATACAATCTCAAAATCAATCACAAACTCAATTTCAAACTCAATCTCAAATTCAACCTCAAACACAATCACAAACTCAATCACAAACTCAATCTCAAACTCAATCACAAACTCACTGTCAAACTCAATCACAATCTCAATATCAAACTTAACTTCAAACTCAATCACAAACTGAATCTCAATCTCAATCACAAACTCAATCTCAAATTCAATATCAAACTCAATCATAAACTCAATCTCAAACTCAATCGCAAACTCAATCACAAATACAATCACGAACTCATTCTGAAAATCAATCTCAAACTCATTCCCAAACTCAATCACAAACTCAATCACAAATACAATCTCAAAATCAATCACAAACTCAATCACAAATACAATCTCAAAATCAATCACAATCTGAATTTCAAACTGAATCTCAAACTCAACCTCAAACTCAATCTCAAACTCAATCTCAAACCCAATCTCAAACTCAATCACCAACTGAATCACAAACTCAATCACAAACACAAACTCAAACTCAATCACAAACTGTATCTCAAACGCAATCTTAAACACAATCACAAACTCAATCAAAAAATCAATCTCAAACTCCAGCAAAAACTGAATCTCAAACTCAATCACAAACTCAATCACAAACTCAATCACAAACTCAATCACAAACTCAACCTCAAACTCAATCACAAACTCAACATCAAACTCAATCACAAATATAATCAGAAACTGAATCACAAACTCAAACACAAACTCAACATCAAACTCAATCACAAACTCAATCACAAACTGAACCTCAAATTCAATCTCAAACTGAATCACAAAATCAACTTCAAACTCAATCTCAAACTCAATCACAAACTCAATCTCAAATTCAAACTCAAACTCAATCACAAATACAATCTCAAACTCAATCAGAAACTCAATCACAAACACAATCTAAAACTCAATCACAAACTCACTCACAAACTCAGTCACAAACTCAATCACAAGCTCAAACACAAGGTTAATCCCAAACTCAATCTCAAACTCAATCACAAAACTCAATCACAAATACAATCACGAACACATTCTCAAAATCAATCACAAACTCACCCGCAAACTCAAACTCAAACTGAATCTCAAACTCATTCCCAAACTCAATCACAAACTCAATCACAAATACAATCTCAAAATCAATCACAAACTCAATTTCAAACTCAATCTCAAACTCAACCTCAAACTCAATCACAAACTCAATCACAAACTGAATCTCAAATACAATCACAAACTGAATCTCAAATTCAATATCAAACTCAATCACAATCACAAACACAATCACAAACACAATCACAATCTCAATCACAAACTCAATCACAAACTCAATCACGAGATTAATCACAAAGTCAATCACAAACTCAATCTCAAACTCAATCACAAACTCAATCACAAATACAATCGTAATATAATCTCAAACTCAATCACAAACTCAATCACGAACTCAATCACAAACTCAAACACAAATACAATCACAAACTCAATCACAAACTCAATCACCAGATTAATCACAAACTCAATCTCAAACTCAATCACAAATTCAATCACAATCTGAATCTCAAACTCAATCACAAACTCAATCTTAAACTCAATCACAAACTCAATCACAAACTCAATCTCAAACTCAATCACAAACTCAATCACAAACTCAACCGTAAAATCAATCTCAAACTCAATCACCAACTCAATCACGAACTTTATCTGAAACTCAGTCAGAAAATCTATCACAAACTCAATCACAAACTCAATCTCAAACTCAATCTCAAACTCAATCTCAAACTCAATCTCAAACCCAATCGCAAACACAATCTCAAACTCAATCACAAACTCAATCTCAAACTCAATCTCAAACTCAATCTCAAGCACAATCTCAAACTCAATCACAAACTCAATCTCAAACTCAATCACAAACTCAATCTCAAATTCAATCTCAAACTCAATCTCAAACTCAATCACAAACTCAATCTCAAATTAAATCTCAAACACAAGCACAAACTCAATCACAAACTCACTCACAAACTCAGTCACAAACTCAATCACAAGCTCAAATACAAGGTTAATCCCAAACTCAATCTCAAACTCAATCACAAACACAATCTCAAATACAATCACGAACTCATTCTCAAAATCAATCACAAACTCACTCGCAAACTCAAACTCAAACTGAATCTCAAACTCATTCCCAAACTCAATCACAAACTCAATCACAAATACAATCTCAAAATCAATCACAATCTCAATTTCAAACTCAATCTCAAACTGAACCTCAAACTCAATCACAAACTCGATCTCAAACTCAATCTCAAACCCAATCTCAAACTCAATCACCAACTGAATCACAAACTCAATCTCAAACTCAATCTCAAACTCAATCTCAAACTCAATCACAAACCCAATCACAAACACAAACTCAAATTCAATCACAAACTGTCTCTCAAACGCAATCTTGAACTCAATCACAAACTCAATCAAAAAATCAATCTCAAACTCCAGCAAAAACTCAATCTCAAAGTCAATCAGAAACTCAATCTCAAACTCAATCACAAACTCAATCTCAAACTCAATCACAAACTCAATCACAATCTCAATCGTTAAATCAATCTCAAACTCAATCTCAAACTCAATCATGAATTTTATCTGAAAATCAATCACAAAATCTATCACAAACTCAATCACAAACTCAATCTCAAACACAATCTCAAACACAATCTCAAACCCAATCTCAAACACAACCTCAAACTCATTCACAAACTCAATCTCAAACTCAATCTCAAACTCAATCTCAAACTTAATCACTAACTCAATCACAAACTCAATCTCAAACTCAATCTCAAACTCAATCACAAACTCAATCTCAAACTCAATAACAAAATCAATCACAAATTCAATCTCAAACTGAATCACAAACTCAATCTCAAACTCAATCAGAAACTCAATCTCAAACTCAATCACAAACACAATCTCAAACTCACTCACAAATTCAGTCACAAACTCAATCACAAATTCAATATCAAATTCAATCACAATCTCAAACTCAATCAAAAACTTAATCACAAACTCAATCATAAATCCAATCACAAACTCAATCTCAAAATCAATCACAAACTCACTCACAAACTCAAACTCAAACTGAATCTCAAACTCATTCCCAAACTGAGTCACAAACTCAATCAGAAATACAATCTCAAAATCAATCACAGACACAATCTCAAACTCACTCACAAACTCAATCCCAAACTCAATCACGAACTTTATCTGAAACTCAATCACAAAATCTATCACAAACCCTCTCACAAACTCAATCTCAAACTCAATCTCAAACACAATCTCAAACTCAATCACAAACCCAATCTCAACCACAATCTCAAACTCAATCACAAACTCAATCTCAAACTCAATCACAAACTCAATCTCAAATTCAATCTCAAACTCAATCTCAAACTCAGTCACAAACTCAATCTCAAACACAATCTCAAATTCAATCTCAAACTCAATCTCAAACACAATCTCAAACTCAATCACAAACTCAATCTCAAATTCAATCTCAAACACAATCTCAAACTCAATCACTAACTCAATCACAAACTCAATCTCAAACTCAATCTCAAACTCAATCATAAACTCAATCTCAAACTCAATCACAAACTCAATCTCAAATTCAATCTCAAACTCAATCTCAAACTCAATCACAAACTCAATCTCAAATTAAATCTCAAACACAATAACAAACTCAATCACAAACTCACTCACAAACTCAGTCACAAACTCAATCACAAGCTCAAATACAAGGTTAATCCCAAACTCAATCTCAAACTCAATCACAAACTCACTCGCAAACTCAAACTCAAACTGAATCTCAAACTCATTCCCAAACTCAATCACAAACTCAATCACAAATACAATCTCAAAATAAATCACAATCTCAATTTCAAACTCAACCTCAAACTCAACCTCAAACTCAATCACAAACTCGATCTCAAACTCAATCTCAATCCCAATCTCAAGCTCAATCACCAACTGAATCACAAACTCAACCTCAAACTCAACCTCAAACTCAATCACAAACTCGATCTCAAACTCAATCTCAAACCCAATCTCAAACTGAATCACCAACTGAATCACAAACACAAACTCAAACTCAATCACAAACTGTATCTCAAACGCAATCTTAAACTCAATCAAAAAATCAATCTCAAACTCCAGCAAAAACTCAATCACAAACTCAATCTCAAACTCAATCACAAATTCAATCACAATCTGAATCTCAAACTCAATCACAAACTCAATCACAAACTCAATCTCAAACTCAATCACAAACTCAATCACAAACTCAAACGTAAAATCAATCTCAACCTCAATCACAAACTCAATCACGAACTTTATCTGAAACTCAATCAGAAAATCTATCACAAACTCAACTACAAACTCAATCTCAAACTCAATCTCAAACACAATCTCAAACTCAATCTCAAACACAATCTCAAACACAATCTCAAACTCAATCAGTCACTCAATCACAAACTCAATCTCAAACTCAATCTGAAACTCAATCACAAACTCAATCTCAAACTGAAGCACAAACTCAATCTCAAATTCAATCTCAAACTCAATCACAAACTCAATCTCAAACTCAATCAGAAACTCAATCTCAAACACAATCACAAACTCAATCACAAACTCACTCACAAACTCAAACACAAGGTTAATCCCAAACTCAATCTCAAACTCAATCACAAACTCAATCACAAATACAATCACGAACTCATTCTCAAAATCAATCACAAACTCACTCGCAAACTCAAACTCAAACTGAATCTCAAACTCATTCCCAAACTCAATCACAAACTCAATCACAAATACAATCTCAAAATCAATCACAATCTCAATTTCAAACTCAATCTCAAACTCAACCTCAAACTCAATCACTAACTCAATCACAAACTGAATCTCAAATACAATCACAAACTCAATCTTAAACTCAATCACAAACTCAATCTCAAACTCAATCACAAACTGAATCTCAAACTGAATCTCAAACTCAATCTCAAATTCAATCTCAAATTCAATCACAAACTCAATCTCAAAATCAGGCACAAACTCAATCACAAACTCAATCACAAGCTCAATCACAAAATCAATCACAAACTCAATCACAAACTCAATCACAAGCTCAATCACAAAATCAATCACAAACTCAATCTCAAACTCAATCACAAACTCAATCTCAAACTCAATCACAAACTCAATCACAATCTCAATCGTTAAATCAATCTCAAACTCAATCTCAAACTCAATCATGAATTTTATCTGAAAATCAATCACAAAATCTATCACAAACTCAATCACAAACTCAATCACAAACACAATCTCAAACACAATCTCAAACCCAATCTCAAACACAATCTCAAACTCATTCACAAACTCAATCTCAAACTCAATCTCAAACTCAATCTCAAACTTAATCACTAACTCAATCACAAACTCAATCTCAAACTCAATCTGAAACTCAATCACAAACTCAATCTCAAACTCAATAACAAAATCAATCACAAATTCAATCTCAAACTGAATCACAAACTCAATCTCAAACTCAATCAGAAACTCAATCTCAAACTCAATCACAAACACAATCTCAAACTCACTCACAAATTCAGTCACAAACTCAATCACAAATTCAATATCAAATTCAATCACAATCTCAAACTCAATCAAAAACTTAATCACAAACTCAATCACAAATCCAATCACAAACTCAATCTCAAAATCAATCACAAACTCACTCACAAACTCAAACTCAAACTGAATCTCAAACTCATTCCCAAACTGAGTCACAAACTCAATCAGAAATACAATCTCAAAATCAATCACAGACACAATCTCAAACTCACTCACAAACTCAATCCCAAACTCAATCACGAACTTTATCTGAACCTCAATCACAAAATCTATCACAAACCCTCTCACAAACTCAATCTCAAACTCAATCTCAAACACAATCTCAAACTCAATCTCAAACCCAATCTCAACCACAATCTCAAACTCAATCACAAACTCAATCTCAAACTCAATCACAAACTCAATCTCAAATTCAATCTCAAACTCAATCTCAAACTCAATCACAAACTCAATCACAAATTCACTCACAAAATCCGTGACAAACTCAATCTCAAACTCAATCATACACTCAATCTCAAACTCAATCACAAACACAATCTCAAACTCACTCACAAACTCAGTCACAAACTCAATCACAAATTCAATATAAAATTCAATCACAATATCAAACTCAATCAAAAACATAATCACAAACTCAATGCCAAATCCAATCACAAACTCAATATCAACTTCAATCACAATCTCAAACTCAATCAAAAACTTAATCACAAACTCAATCACAAATCCAATCGCAAACTCAAACTCAAAATCTATCACAAACCCTCTCACAAACTCAATCTCAAACTCAATCTCAAAAACAATCTCAAACTGAATCTCAAACCCAATCTCAACCACATTCTCAAACTCAATCACAAACTCAATCTCAAACTCAATCACAATCTCAATCACAAACCCAATCTCAACCACAATCTCAAACTCAATCACAAACTCAATCTCAAACTCAATCACAAACTCAATCACAAACCCAATCTCAACCACAATCTCAAACTCAATCGCAAACTCAATCTCAACCACAATCTCAAACTCAATCACAAACTGAATCTCAAACTCAATCACAAACTCAATCACAAATTCACTCACAAAATCCGTCACAAACTCAATCTCAAACTCAATCATACACTCAATCTCAAACTCAATCACAAACTCAATCACAAATACAATCACAAACTCAATCTCAAAATCAATCACAAACACAATCGTAAACTCAAACACAAACTGAATCTCAAACTCATTCCCCAACTCAATCACAAACTCAATGAAAAATACAATCTCAAAATCAATCACAAGCTCAATCACAAACTCAACCTCAAATTCAATCTCAAGCTCAATCACAAACTCAATCTCAAACTCGATCACCAACTCAATCTCAATCTCAATCACAAACTCAATTGAAAACTCAATCTCAAACTCAATCTCAATCCTAATCTCAAACTCAATCCCAAACTCAATCTCAAAGACAATCAAAAACTCAATCTCAAACTCATTCACAATGACAATCTCAAACTCAATCACAAACTCAATCTCAAACTCAATCACAAACTCAGACTCAACCTGAATCTCAAACTCAATCTCAACTTCAATCACAAACACAATCACAAACTCAATCACAATCTCAATCTCAAACTCAATCACAAACTCAATCTCAAACTCAATCACAAACTCAATCACAAACTCAATCACAAACTCAATCACAAACTCAATCTCAAACTCAATCACAAACTCAATCACAAACTCAATCTCAAAATCAATCAGAAACTGAGTCTCAAACTCAATCAGAAACTCAATCTCAAACCCAATCTCAAGATAAATCACAAGCTCAATCACTAACTCAATCACAATCTCAATCTCAAACTCAATCTCAAAGTCAATCTCAAATTCAATCACAAACTCAATCTCAAAATCAGTCACAAATTCAATCGCAAACTGAATCTCAAAGTCAATCACAAACGTAGGCACAAACTCAATCTCAAACTCAATCACAATCACAATCTCAAACTAAATCAGAAACTCAATCACAATCTCAATCGTAAAATCAATCTCAAACTCAATCACAAACTCAATCACAAGCTCAATCACAAACTCAATCTCAAACTCAATCACAAACTCAATCAGAAACTCAATCACAATCTCAATCGTGAAATCAATCACAAACTCAATCACAAACTCAATCACGAACTCAATCTCAAATTCAATCTCAAATTCAATCACAAACTCAGTCACAAATTCAATCACAAACTCAATCTCAAACTCAATCACAAACTCAATCTCAAAATCAATCACAAACTCAATCACAAACTCAATCACAATCTCAATCGTAAAATCAATCTCAAACTCAATCACAAACTCAATCACAAGCTCAATCACAAACTCAATCTCAAACTCAATCACAAACTCAATCTCAAACTCAATCACAAACTCAATCAGAAACTCAATCACAATCTCAATCGTAAAATCAATCTCAAACTCAATCACAAACTCAATCACAAACTCAATCTCAAACTCAATCACAAACTCAATCACTAACTTTATCTGAAAATCAATCACACAATCTATCACAAACTCAATCACAAACTCAATCTCAAACTCAATCTCAAACACAATCACTAACTCAACCACAAACTCAATCTCAAACTCAATCTCAAACTCAATCTCAAACTCAATCTCAAACTCAACCACAAACACAATGACAAATACAACCTCAAAATCATCACAAACTCAATCTCAAACTCAATCTCAAACTCAGTCACAAACTCAATCTCAAACTCGATCACCAACTCAATCTCAAACTCAATCACAAACTCAATTGCAAACTCAATCTCATACTCAATCTCAATCCTAATCTCAAACTCAATCCCAAACTCAATCTCAAAGTCAATCACAAACTCAATCTCAAACTCAATCACAATCACAATCTCAAACTCAATCACAAACTCAATCTCAAACTCAATCACAAACTCAGTCTCAACCTGAATCTCAAACTCAATCTCATCATCAATCACAAACGTAATCACAAACTCAATCTCAAACTCAATCTCAAACTCAATCACAAACTCAATCTCAAACTCGATCACCAACTCAATCTCAAACTCAATCACAAACTCAATTGCAAACTCAATCTCATACTCAATCTCAATCCTAATCTCAAACTCAATCCCAAACTCAATCTCAAACTCAATCGCAATCTCAATCTCAAACTCAATCTCAAATTCAATCTCAAATTCAATCACAAACTCAATCTCAAAATCAGTCACAAATTCAATCACAAACTGAATCTCAAAGTCAATCACAAACGTAGGCACAAACTGAATCTCAAACTCAATCTCAAACTCAATCTCAAACTCAATCACTAACTCAGTCACAAACTCAATCTCAAACTCAATCTCAAACTCAATAACAAACTCAATCTCAAACTCAACCACAAACACAATGACAAATACAACCTCAAAATCATCACAAACTCAATCACTAACTCAATCTCAAACTCAATCTCAAACTCAATCACAAACTCAATCTCAAACTCAATCTCAAACTCAATCACAAACTCAATCACTAACTTTATCTGAAAATCAATCACACAATCTATCACAAACTCAATCACAAACTCAATCTCAAACTCAATCTCAAACACAATCTCAAACTCAATCACAAACTCAATCTCAAACTCAATCTCAAACTCAATCTCAAACTCAATCACTAACTCAATCACAAACTCAATCTCAAACTCAATCTCAAACTCAATAACAAACTCAATCTCAAACTCAACCACAAACACAATGACAAATACAACCTCAAAATCATCACAAACTCAATCCCAAACTCAATCTCTAGCTCAATCACAAACTCAATCTCAAACTCAATCTCAAACTCAATCACAAACTGAATCTCAAACTCGATCACCAACTCAATCTCAAACTCAATCACAAAATGAATCACAAACACAATCTCAAAATCAATCAGAAAATCAGTCTCAAACTCAATCAGAAACTCAATCTCAAACCCAATCTCAAGATAACTCACAAGCTCAATCCGAATCTCAATCTCAAACTCAATCTCAAAGTCAATCTCAAATTCAATCACAAACTCAATCTCAAAATCAGTCACAAATTCAATCACAAACTGAATCTCAAAGTCAATCACAAACCTATGCACAAACTCAATGACAAACTCAATCTCAAACTCAATCACAATCACAATCTCAAACTCAATCACAAACTCAATCTCAACCTGAATCTCAAACTCAATCTCAACATCAATCACAAACTCAATCACAAACTCAATCACAAATTAAATCAGAAATTCAATCACAAACTCAACCGTGAAATCAATCTCAATCTCAATCACAAGCTCAATCACAAATTCAATCTCAAACTCAATCACAAACTCAATCAGAAACTCAATCACAATCTCAATCGTGAAATCAATCTCAAACTCAATCACAAACTCAATCACGAACTCAATCTCAAATTCAATCTCAAATTCAATCACAAACTCAGTCACAAATTCAATCACAAACTCAATCTCAAACTCAATCACAAACTCAATCTCAAACTCAATCACAAACTCAATCACAAACTCAATCACAATCTCAATCGTAAAATCAATCTCAAACTCAATCACAAACTCAATCACAAGCTCAATCACAAACTCAATCTCAAACTCAATCACAAACTCAATCTCAAACTCAATCACAAACTCAATCAGAAACTCAATCACAATCTCAATCGTAACATCAATCTCAAACTCAATCACAAACTCAATCACAAACTCAATCTCAAACTCAATCACAAACTCAATCAGAAACTCATTCACAATCTCAATCGTAAAATCAATCTCAAACTCAATAACAAACTCAATCACTAACTTTATCTGAAAATCAATCACACAATCTATCACAAACTCAATCACAAACTCAATCTCAAAGTCAATCTCAAACACAATCTCAAACTCAATCACAAACTCAATCTCAAACTCAATCTCAAACTCAATCTCACACTCAATCACCATCTCAATCACAAACTCAATCTCAAACTCAATCTCAAACTCAATAACAAACTCAATCTCAAACTCAACCACAAACACAATGACAAATACAACCTCAAAATCATCACAAACTCAATCTCAAACTCAATAACAAACTCAATCTCAAACACAATCACTAACTCAATCACAAACTCAATCTCAAACTCAATCTCAAACTCAATCTCAAACTCAATCTCAAACTCAACCACAAACACAATGACAAATACAACCTCAAAATCATCACAAACTCTATCTCAAACTCAATCTCAAACTCAATCACAAACTCAATCTCAAACTCGATCACCAACTCAATCTCAAACTCAATCACAAACTCAATTGCAAACTCAATCTCATACTCAATCTCAATCCTAATCTCAAACTCAATCCCAAACTCAATCTCAAAGTCAATCACAAACTCAATCTCAAACTCAATCACAATCACAATCTCAAACTCAATCACAAACTTAATCTCAAACTCAATCACAAACTCAGTCTCAGCCTGAATCTCAAACTCAATCTCATCATCAATCACAAACGTAATCACAAACTCAATCTCAAACTCAATGACAAATTCAATCACAAACTCAATCACAAACTGAATCACAATCTCAATCTCAAACTCAATCGCAATCTCAATCTCAAACTCAATCTCAAATTCAATCTCAAATTCAATCACAAACTCAATCTCAAAATCAGTCACAAATTCAATCACAAACTGAATCTCAAAGTCAATCACAAACGTAGGCACAAACTGAATCTCAAACTCAATCTCAAACTCAATCTCAAACTCAATCACTAACTCAGTCACAAACTCAATCTCAAACTCAATCTCAAACTCAATAACAAACTCAATCTCAAATTCAACCACAAACACAATGACAAATACAACCTCAAAATCAGTCACAAACTCAATCACAAACTCAATCTCAAACTCAATCACAAACTCAATCACAAACTCAATCTCAAACTCAATCACAAACTCAATCACTAACTTTATCTGAAAATCAATCACACAATCTATCACAAACTCAATCACAAACTCAATCTCAAACTCAATCACAAACTCAATCTCAAACTCAATCTCAAACTCAATCTCAAACTCAATCACTAACTCAATCACAAACTCAATCTCAAACTCAATCTCAAACTCAATAACAAACTCAATCTCAAACTCAACCACAAACACAATGACAAATACAACCTCAAAATCATCACAAACTCAATCTCAAACTCAATCTCTAGCTCAATCACAAACTCAATCTCAAACTCAATCTCAAACTCAATCACAAACTCAATCTCAAACTCGATCACCAACTCAATCTCAAACTCAATCACAAAATGAATCACAAACTCAATCTCAAAATCAATCAGAAACTCAGTCTCAAACTCAATCAAAAACTCAATCTCAAACCCAATCTCAACATAAATCACAAGCTCAATCAGAATCTCAATCTCAAACTCAATCTCAAAGTCAATCTCAAATTCAATCACAAACTCAATCTCAAAATCAGTCACAAATTCAATCACAAACTGAATCTCAAAGTCAATCACAAACGTAGGCACAAACTCAATGACAAACTCAATCTCAAACTCAATCACAATCACAATCTCAAACTCAATCACAAACTCAATCTCAACCTGAATCTCAAACTCAATCTCAACATCAATCACAAACTCAATCACAAACTCAATCACAAACTCAATCTCAAACTCAATCACAAACTAAATCAGAAATTCAATCACAAACTCAATCGTAAAATCAATCTCAAACTCAATCACAAACTCAATCACAAGCTCAATCACAAACTCAATCTCAAACTCAATCACAAACTCAATCAGAAACTCAATCACAATCTCAATCGTGAAATCAATCTCAAACTCAATCACAAACTCAATCACAATCTCAATCGTAAAATCAATCTCAAACTCAATCACAAACTCAATCACAAGCTCAATCACAAACTCAATCTCAAACTCAATCACAAACTCAATCTCAAACTCAATCACAAACTCAATCAGAAACTCAATCACAATCTCAATCGTAAAATCAATCTCAAACTCAATCACAAACTCAATCACAAACTCAATCTCAAACTCAATCACAAACTCAATCAGAAACTCATTCACAATCTCAATCGTAAAATCAATCTCAAACTCAATCACAAACTCAATCACTAACTTTATCTGAAAATCAATCACACAATCTATCACAAACTCAATCACAAACTCAATCTCAAACTCAATCTCAAACACAATCTCAAACTCAATCACAAACTCAATCTCAAACTCAATCTCAAACTCAATCTCAAACTCAATCACCATCTCAATCACAAACTCAATCTCAAACTCAATCTCAAACTCAATAACAAACTCAATCTCAAACTCAACCACAAACACAATGACAAATACAACCTCAAAATCATCACAAACTCAATATCAAACTCAATAACAAACTAAATCTCAAACTCAATCACAAACTCAATCTCAAACTCGATCACCAACTCAATCTCAAACTCAATCACAAACTCAATTGCAAACTCAATCTCATACTCAATCTCAATCCTAATCTCAAAGTCAATCCCAAACTCAATCTCAAAGTCAATCACAAACTCAATCTCAAACTCAATCACAATCACAATCTCAAACTCAATCACAAACTCAATCTCAAAATCAGTCACAAATTCAATCACAAACTGAATCTCAAAGTCAATCACAAACTCAATAACAAACTCAATCTCAAACTCAACCACAAACACAATGACAAATACAACCTCAAAATCATCACAAACTCAATCTCAAACTCAATAACAAACTCAATCTCAAACACAATCACTAACTCAATCACAAACTCAATCTCAAACTCAATCTCAAACTCAATCTCAAACTCAATCTCAAACTCAACCACAAACACAATGACAAATACAACCTCAAAATCATCACAAACTCTATCTCAAACTCAATCTCAAACTCAATCACAAACTCAATCTCAAACTCGATCACCAACTCAATCTCAAACTCAATCACAAACTCAATTGCAAACTCAATCTCATACTCAATCTCAATCCTAATCTCAAACTCAATCCCAAACTCAATCTCAAAGTCAATCACAAACTCAATCTCAAACTCAATCACAATCACAATCTCAAACTCAATCACAAACTTAATCTCAAACTCAATCACAAACTCAGTCTCAACCTGAATCTCAAACTCAATCTCATCATCAATCACAAACGTAATCACAAACTCAATCTCAAACTCAATGACAAATTCAATCACAAACTCAATCACAAACTGAATCACAATCTCAATCTCAAACTCAATCGCAATCTCAATCTCAAACTCAATCTCAAATTCAATCTCAAATTCAATCACAAACTCAATCTCAAAATCAGTCACAAATTCAATCACAAACTGAATCTCAAAGTCAATCACAAACGTAGGCACAAACTGAATCTCAAACTCAATCTCAAACTCAATCTCAAACTCAATAACAAACTCAATCTCAAATTCAACCACAAACACAATGACAAATACAACCTCAAAATCAGTCACAAACTCAATCACAAACTCAATCTCAAACTCAATCACAAACTCAATCACAAACTCAATCTCAAACTCAATCACAAACTCAATCACTAACTTTATCTGAAAATCAATCACACAATCTATCACAAACTCAATCACAAACTCAATCTCAAACTCAATCACAAACTCAATCTCAAACTCAATCTCAAACTCAATCTCAAACTCAATCACTAACTCAATCACAAACTCAATCTCAAACTCAATCTCAAACTCAATAACAAACTCAATCTCAAACTCAACCACAAACACAATGACAAATACAACCTCAAAATCATCACAAACTCAATCTCAAACTCAATCTCTAGCTCAATCACAAACTCAATCTCAAACTCAATCTCAAACTCAATCACAAACTCAATCTCAAACTCGATCACCAACTCAATCTCAAACTCAATCACAAAATGAATCACAAACTCAATCTCAAAATCAATCAGAAACTCAGTCTCAAACTCAATCAAAAACTCAATCTCAAACCCAATCTCAACATAAATCACAAGCTCAATCAGAATCTCAATCTCAAACTCAATCTCAAAGTCAATCTCAAATTCAATCACAAACTCAATCTCAAAATCAGTCACAAATTCAATCACAAACTGAATCTCAAAGTCAATCACAAACGTAGGCACAAACTCAATGACAAACTCAATCTCAAACTCAATCACAATCACAATCTCAAACTCAATCACAAACTCAATCTCAACCTGAATCTCAAACTCAATCTCAACATCAATCAAAAACTCAATCACAAACTCAATCACAAACTCAATCTCAAACTCAATCACAAACTAAATCAGAAATTCAATCACAAACTCAATCGTAAAATCAATCTCAAACTCAATCACAAACTCAATCACAAGCTCAATCACAAACTCAATCTCAAACTCAATCACAAACTCAATCAGAAACTCAATCACAATCTCAATCGTGAAATCAATCTCAAACTCAATCACAAACTCAATCACAATCTCAATCGTAAAATCAATCTCAAACTCAATCACAAACTCAATCACAAGCTCAATAACAAACTCAATCTCAAACTCAATCACAAACTCAATCTCAAACTCAATCACAAACTCAATCAGAAACTCAATCACAATCTCAATCGTAAAATCAATCTCAAACTCAATCACAAACTCAATCACTAACTTTATCTGAAAATCAATCACACAATCTATCACAAACTCAATCACAAACTCAATCTCAAACTCAATCTCAAACACAATCTCAAACTCAATCACAAACTCAATCTCAAACTCAATCTCAAACTCAATCTCAAACTCAATCACCATCTCAATCACAAACTCAATCTCAAACTCAATCTCAAACTCAATAACAAACTCAATCTCAAACTCAACCACAAACACAATGACAAATACAACCTCAAAATCATCACAAACTCAATATCAAACTCAATAACAAACTCAATCTCAAACTCAATCACAAACTCAATCTCAAACTCGATCACCAACTCAATCTCAAACTCAATCACAAACTCAATTGCAAACTCAATCTCATACTCAATCTCAATCCTAATCTCAAAGTCAATCCCAAACTCAATCTCAAAGTCAATCACAAACTCAATCTCAAACTCAATCACAATCACAATCTCAAACTCAATCACAAACTCAATCTCAAAATCAGTCACAAATTCAATCACAAACTGAATCTCAAAGTCAATCACAAACGTAGGCACAAACTGAATCTCAAACTCAATCTCAAACTCAATCTCAAACTCAATCTCAAACTCAATAACAAACTCAATCTCAAATTCAACCACAAACACAATGACAAATACAACCTCAAAATCATCACAAACTCAATCACAAACTCAATCTCAAACTCAATCACAAACTCAATCTCAAACTCAATCTCAAACTCAATCACAAACTCAATCACTAACTTTATCTGAAAATCAATCACACAATCTATCACAAACTCAATCACAAACTCAATCTCAAACTCAATCTCAAACTCAATCTCAAACTCAATCACTAGCTCAATCACAAACTCAATCTCAAACTCAATCTCAAACTCAATAACAAACTCAATCTCAAACTCAACCACAAACACAATGACAAATACAACCTCAAAATCATCACAAACTCAATCTCAAACTCAATCTCTAGCTCAATCACAAACTCAATCTCAAACTCAATCTCAAACTCAATCACAAACTCAATCACTAACTTTATCTGAAAATCAATCACACAATCTATCACAAACTCAATCACAAACTCCATCTCAAACTCAATCTCAAACACAATCTCAAACTCAATCACAAACTCAATCTCAAACTCAATCTCAAACTCAATCTCAAACTCAATCACTAACTCAATCACAAACTCAATCTCAAACTCAATCTCAAACTCAATAACAAACTCAATCTCAAACTCAACCACAAACACAATGACAAATACAACCTCAAAGTCAATCACAAACTCAATCTCAAACTCAATCACAATCACAATCTCAAACTCAATCACAAACTCAATCTCAAACTCAATCACAAACTCAGTCTCAACATGAATCTCAAACTCAATCTCATCATCAATCACAAACGTAATCACAAACTCAATCTCAAAATCAATGACAAATTCAATCACAAACTCAATCACAAACTGAATCACAATCTCAATCTCAAACTCAATCGCAATCTCAATCTCAAACTCAATCTCAAACTCGATCACCAACTCAATCTCAAACTCAATCACAAACTCAATTGCAAACTCAATCTCATACTCAATCTCAATCCTAATCTCAAACTCAATCCCAAACTCAATCTCAAAGTCAATCACAAACTCAATCTCAAACTCAATCACAATCACAATCTCAAACTCAATCACAAACTCAATCTCAAACTCAATCACAAACTCAGTCTCAACCTGAATCTCAAACTCAATCTCATCATCAATCACAAACGTAATCACAAACTCAATCTCAAACTCAATCTCAAACTCAATCACAAACTCAATCTCAAACTCGATCACCAACTCAATCTCAAACTCAATCACAAACTCAATTGCAAACTCAATCTCATACTCAATCTCAATCCTAATCTCAAACTCAATCCCTAACTCAATCTCAAACTCAATCGCAATCTCAATCTCAAACTCAATCTCAAATTCAATCTCAAATTCAATCACAAACTCAATCTCAAAATCAGTCACAAATTCAATCACAAACTGAATCTCAAAGTCAATCACAAACGTAGGCACAAACTGAATCTCAAACTCAATCTCAAACTCAATCTCAAACTCAATCACTAACTCAGTCACAAACTCAATCTCAAACTCAATCTCAAACTCAATAACAAACTCAATCTCAAACTCAACCACAAACACAATGACAAATACAACCTCAAAATCATCACAAACTCAATCACAAACTCAATCTCAAACTCAATCTCAAACTCAATCACAAACTCAATCTCAAACTCAATCTCAAACTCAATCACAAACTCAATCACTAACTTTATCTGAAAATCAATCACACAATCTATCACAAACTCAATCACAAACTCAATCTCAAACTCAATCTCAAACACAATCTCAAACTCAATCACAAACTCAATCTCAAACTCAATCTCAAACTCAATCTCAAACTCAATCACTAACTCAATCACAAACTCAATCTCAAACTCAATCTCAAACTCAATAACGAACTCAATCTCAAACTCAACCACAAACACAATGACAAATACAACCTCAAAATCATCACAAACTCAATCCCAAACTCAATCTCTAGCTCAATCACAAACTCAATCTCAAACTCAATCTCAAACTCAATCACAAACTGAATCTCAAACTCGATCACCAACTCAATCTCAAACTCAATCACAAAATGAATCACAAACTCAATCTCAAAATCAATCAGAAAATCAGTCTCAAACTCAATCAGAAACTCAATCTCAAACCCAATCTCAAGATAACTCACAAGCTCAATCAGAATCTCAATCTCAAACTCAATCTCAAAGTCAATCTCAAATTCAATCACAAACTCAATCTCAAAATCAGTCACAAATTCAATCACAAACTGAATCTCAAAGTCAATCACAAACCTATGCACAAACTCAATGACAAACTCAATCTCAAACTCAATCACAATCACAATCTCAAACTCAATCACAAACTCAATCTCAACCTGAATCTCAAACTCAATCTCAACATCAATCACAAACTCAATCACAAACTCAATCACAAATTAAATCAGAAATTCAATCACAAACTCAACCGTAAAATCAATCTCAAACTCAATCACAAGCTCAATCACAAATTCAATCTCAAACTCAATCACAAACTCAATCAGAAACTCAATCACAATCTCAATCGTGAAATCAATCTCAAACTCAATCACAAACTCAATCACGAACTCAATCTCAAATTCAATCTCAAATTCAATCACAAACTCAGTCACAAATTCAATCACAAACTCAATCTCAAACTCAATCACAAACTCAATCTGAAACTCAATCACAAACTCAATCACAAACTCAATCACAATCTCAATCGTAAAATCAATCTCAAACTCAATCACAAACTCAATCACAAGCTCAATCACAAACTCAATCTCAAACTCAATCACAAACTCAATCTCAAACTCAATCACAAACTCAATCAGAAACTCAATCACAATCTCAATCGTAACATCAATCTCAAACTCAATCACAAACTCAATCACAAACTCAATCTCAAACTCAATCACAAACTCAATCAGAAACTCATTCACAATCTCAATCGTAAAATCAATCTCAAACTCAATAACAAACTCAATCTCTAACTTTATCTGAAAATCAATCACACAATCTATCACAAACTCAATCACAAACTCAATCTCAAAGTCAATCTCAAACACAATCTCAAACTCAATCACAAACTCAATCTCAAACTCAATCTCAAACACAATCTCACACTCAATCACCATCTCAATCACAAACTCAATCTCAAACTCAATCTCAAACTCAATAACAAACTCAATCTCAAACTCAACCACAAACACAATGACAAATACAACCTCAAAATCATCACAAACTCAATCTCAAACTCAATAACAAACTCAATCTCAAACACAATCACTAACTCAATCACAAACTCAATCTCAAACTCAATCTCAAACTCAATCTCAAACTCAATCTCAAACTCAACCACAAACACAATGACAAATACAACCTCAAAATCATCACAAACTCTATCTCAAACTCAATCTCAAACTCAATCACAAACTCAATCTCAAACTCGATCACCAACTCAATCTCAAACTCAATCACAAACTCAATTGCAAACTCAATCTCATACTCAATCTCAATCCTAATCTCAAACTCAATCCCAAACTCAATCTCAAAGTCAATCACAAACTCAATCTCAAACTCAATCACAATCACAATCTCAAACTCAATCACAAACTTAATCTCAAACTCAATCACAAACTCAGTCTCAACCTGAATCTCAAACTCAATCTCATCATCAATCACAAACGTAATCACAAACTCAATCTCAAACTCAATGACAAATTCAATCACAAACTCAATCACAAACTGAATCACAATCTCAATCTCAAACTCAATCGCAATCTCAATCTCAAACTCAATCTCAAATTCAATCTCAAATTCAATCACAAACTCAATCTCAAAATCAGTCACAAATTCAATCACAAACTGAATCTCAAAGTCAATCACAAACGTAGGCACAAACTGAATCTCAAACTCAATCTCAAACTCAATCTCAAACTCAATCACTAACTCAGTCACAAACTCAATCTCAAACTCAATCTCAAACTCAATAACAAACTCAATCTCAAACTCAACCACAAACACAATGACAAATACAACCTCAAAATCAGTCACAAACTCAATCACAAACTCAATCTCAAACTCAATCACAAACTCAATCACAAACTCAATCTCAAACTCAATCACAAACTCAATCACTAACTTTATCTGAAAATCAATCACACAATCTATCACAAACTCAATCACAAACTCAATCTCAAACTCAATCACAAACTCAATCTCAAACTCAATCTCAAACTCAATCTCAAACTCAATCACTAACTCAATCACAAACTCAATCTCAAACTCAATCTCAAACTCAATAACAAACTCAATCTCAAACTCAACCACAAACACAATGACAAATACAACCTCAAAATCATCACAAACTCAATCTCAAACTCAATCTCTAGCTCAATCACAAACTCAATCTCAAACTCAATCTCAAACTCAATCACAAACTCAATCTCAAACTCGATCACCAACTCAATCTCAAACTCAATCACAAAATGAATCACAAACTCAATCTCAAAATCAATCAGAAACTCAGTCTCAAACTCAATCAAAAACTCAATCTCAAACCCAATCTCAACATAAATCACAAGCTCAATCAGAATCTCAATCTCAAACTCAATCTCAAAGTCAATCTCAAATTCAATCACAAACTCAATCTCAAAATCAGTCACAAATTCAATCACAAACTGAATCTCAAAGTCAATCACAAACGTAGGCACAAACTCAATGACAAACTCAATCTCAAACTCAATCACAATCACAATCTCAAACTCAATCACAAACTCAATCTCAACCTGAATCTCAAACTCAATCTCAACATCAATCACAAACTCAATCACAAACTCAATCACAAACTCAATCTCAAACTCAATCACAAACTAAATCAGAAATTCAATCACAAACTCAATCGTAAAATCAATCTCAAACTCAATCACAAACTCAATCACAAGCTCAATCACAAACTCAATCTCAAACTCAATCACAAACTCAATCAGAAACTCAATCACAATCTCAATCGTGAAATCAATCTCAAACTCAATCACAAACTCAATCACAATCTCAATCGTAAAATCAATCTCAAACTCAATCACAAACTCAATCACAAGCTCAATCACAAACTCAATCTCAAACTCAATCACAAACTCAATCTCAAACTCAATCACAAACTCAATCAGAAACTCAATCACAATCTCAATCGTAAAATCAATCTCAAACTCAATCACAAACTCAATCACAAACTCAATCTCAAACTCAATTACAAACTCAATCAGAAACTCATTCACAATCTCAATCGTAAAATCAATCTCAAACTCAATCACAAACTCAATCACTAACTTTATCTGAAAATCAATCACACAATCTATCACAAACTCAATCACAAACTCAATCTCAAACTCAATCTCAAACACAATCTCAAACTCAATCACAAACTCAATCTCAAACTCAATCTCAAACTCAATCTCAAACTCAATCACCATCTCAATCACAAACTCAATCTCAAACTCAATCTCAAACTCAATAACAAACTCAATCTCAAACTCAACCACAAACACAATGACAAATACAACCTCAAAATCATCACAAACTCAATATCAAACTCAATAACAAACTCAATCTCAAACTCAATCACAAACTCAATCTCAAACTCGATCACCAACTCAATCTCAAACTCAATCACAAACTCAATTGCAAACTCAATCTCATACTCAATCTCAAACCTAATCTCAAAGTCAATCCCAAACTCAATCTCAAAGTCAATCACAAACTCAATCTCAAACTCAATCACAATCACAATCTCAAACTCAATCACAAACTCAATCTCAAAATCAGTCACAAATTCAATCACAAACTGAATCTCAAAGTCAATCACAAACGTAGGCACAAACTGAATCTCAAACTCAATCTCAAACTCAATCTCAAACTCAATCTCAAACTCAATAACAAACTCAATCTCAAATTCAACCACAAACACAATGACAAATACAACCTCAAAATCATCACAAACTCAATCACAAACTCAATCTCAAACTCAATCACAAACTCAATCTCAAACTCAATCTCAAACTCAATCACAAACTCAATCACTAACTTTATCTGAAAATCAATCACACAATCTATCACAAACTCAATCACAAACTCAATCTCAAACTCAATCTCAAACTCAATCTCAAACTCAATCACTAGCTCAATCACAAACTCAATCTCAAACTCAATCTCAAACTCAATAACAAACTCAATCTCAAACTCAACCACAAACACAATGACAAATACAACCTCAAAGTCAATCACAAACTCAATCTCAAACTCAATCACAATCACAATCTCAAACTCAATCACAAACTCAATCTCAAACTCAATCACAAACTCAGTCTCAACATGAATCTCAAACTCAATCTCATCATCAATCACAAACGTAATCACAAACTCAATCTCAAACTCAATGACAAATTCAATCACAAACTCAATCACAAACTGAATCACAATCTCAATCTCAAACTCAATCGCAATCTCAATCTCAAACTCAATCTCAAATTCAATCTCAAATTCAATCACAAACTCAATCTCAAAATCAGTCACAAATTCAATCACAAACTGAATCTCAAAGTCAATCACAAACGTAGGCACAAACTGAATCTCAAACTCAATCTCAAACTCAATCTCAATCTCAATCTCAAACACAATCGCAATCTCAATCTCAAACTCAATCACAAACTCAATCTCAAACTCAATCACAAACTCAGTCTCAAACTGAATCTCAAACTCAATCTCAACATCAATCACAAACGTAATCACAAACTCAATCTCAAACTCAATGACAAATTCAATCACAAACTCAATCACAAACTGAATCACAATCTCAATCTCAAACTCAATCGCAATCTCAATCTCAAACTCAATCTCAAATTCAATCTCAAATTCAATCACAAACTCAATCTCAAAATCAGTCACAAATTCAATCACAAACTGAATCTCAAAGTCAATCACAAACGTAGGCACAAACTGAATCTCAAACTCAATCTCAAACTCAATCACAAACTCAATCACAAACTGAATCACAATCTCAATCTCAAACTCAATCGCAATCTCAATCTCAAACTCAATCTCAAATTCAATCTCAAATTCAATCACAAACTCAATCTCAAAATCAGTCACAAATTCAATCACAAACTGAATCTCAAAGTCAATCACAAACGTAGGCACAAACTGAATCTCAAACTGAATCTCAAACTCAATCTCAAACTCAATCACTAACTCAGTCACAAACTCAATCTCAAACTCAATCTCAAACTCAATAACAAGCTCAATCTCAAACTAAACCACAAACACAATGACAAATACAACCTCAAAATCATCACAAACTCAATCACAAACTCAATCTCAAACTCAATCACAAACTCAATCTCAAACTCAATCTCAAACTCAATCACAAACTCAATCACTAACTTTATCTGAAAATCAATCACACAATCTATCACAAACTCAATCACAAACTCAATCTCAAACTCAATCTCAAACACAATCTCAAACTCAATCACAAACTCAATCTCAAACTCAATCTCAAACTCAATCTCAAACTCAATCACTAACTCAATCACAAACTCAATCTCAAACTCAATCTCAAACTCAATAACAAACTCAATCTCAAACTCAACCACAAACACAATGACAAATACAACCTCAAAATCATCACAAACATCAATCTCAAACTCAATCTCTAGCTCAATCACAAACTCAATCTCAAACTCAATCTCAAACTCAATCACAAACTCAATCTCAAACTCGATCACCAACTCAATCTCAAACTCAATCACAAAATGAATCACAAACTCAATCTCAAAATCAATCAGAAACTCAGTCTCAAACTCAATCAGAAACTCAATCTCAAACCCAATCTCAAGATAAAGCACAAGCTCAATCAGAATCTCAATCTCAAACTCAATCTCCAAGTCAATCTCAAATTCAATCACAAACTCAATCTCAAAATCAGTCACAAATTCAATCACAAACTGAATCTCAAAGTCAATCACAAACGTAGGCACAAACTCAATGACAAACTCAATCTCAAACTCAATCACAAGCACAATCTCAAACTCAATCACAAACTCAATCTCAACCTGAATCTCAAACTCAATCTCAACATCAATCACAAACTCAATCACAAACTCAATCACAAACTCAATCTCAAACTCAATCACAAACTAAATCAGAAATTCAATCACAAACTCAATCGTAAAATCAATCTCAAACTCAATCACAAACTCAATCACAAGCTCAATCACAAACTCAATCTCAAACTCAATCACAAACTCAATCAGAAACTCAATCACAATCTCAATCGTGAAATCAATCTCAAACTCAATCACAAACTCAATCACGAACTCAATCTCAAATTCAATCTCAAATTCAATCACAAACTCAGTCACAAATTCAATCACAAACTCAATCTCAAACTCAATCACAAACTCAATCTCAAACTCAATCACAAACTCAATCAGAAACTCAATCACAATCTCAATCGTAAAATCAATCTCAAACTCAATCACAAACTCAATCACAAGCTCAATCACAAACTCAATCTCAAACTCAATCACAAACTCAATCTCAAACTCAATCACAAACTCAATCAGAAACTCAATCACAATCTCAATCGTAAAATCAATCTCAAACTCAATCACAAACTCAATCACAAACTCAATCTCAAACTCAATCACAAACTCAATCTCAAACTCATTCACAATCTCAATCGTAAAATCAATCTCAAACTCAATCACAAACTGAATCACTAACTTTATCTGAAAATCAATCACACAATCTATCACAAACTCAATCACAAACTCAATCTCAAACTCAATCTCAAACACAATCTCAAACTCAATCACAAACTCAATCTCAAACTCAATCTCAAACTCAATCTCAAACTCAATCACCATCTCAATCACAAACACAATCTCAAAATCAATCTCAAACTCAATAACAAACTCAATCTCAAACTCAACCACAAACACAATGACAAATACAACCTCAAAATCATCACAAACTCAATCTCAAACTCAATAACAAACTCAATCTCAAACTCAATCACAAACTCAATCTCAAACTCGATCACCAACTCAATCTCAAACTCAATCACAAACTCAATTGCAAACTCAATCTCATACTCAATCTCAATCCTAATCTCAAAGTCAATCCCAAACTCAATCTCAAAGTCAATCACAAACTCAATCTCAAACTCAATCACAATCACAATCTCAAACTCAATTACAAACTCAATCTCAAACTCAATCACAAACTCAGTCTCAACCTGAATCTCAAACTCAATCTCAACATCAATCACAAACGTAATCACAAACTCAATCTCAAACTCAATGACAAATTCAATCACAAACTCAATCACAAACTGAATCACAATCTCAATCTCAAACTCAATCGCAATCTCAATCTCAAACTCAATCTCAAATTCAATCTCAAATTCAATCACAAACTCAATCTCAAAATCAGTCACAAATTCAATCACAAACTGAATCTCAAAGTCAATCACAAACGTAGGCACAAACTGAATCTCAAACTCAATCTCAAACTCAATCTCAAACTCAATCACTAACTCAGTCACAAACTCAATCTCAAACTCAATCTCAAACTCAATAACAAACTCAATCTCAAATTCAAACACAAACACAATGACAAATACAACCTCAAAATCATCACAAACTCAATCACAAACTCAATCTCAAACTCAATCACAAACTCAATCTCAAACTCAATCTCAAACTCAATCACAAACTCAATCACTAACTTTATCTGAAAATCAGTCACACAATCTATCACAAACTCAATCACAAACTCAATCTCAAACTCAATCTCAAACACAATCTCAAACTCAATCACAAACTCAATCTCAAACTCAATCTCAAACTCAATCTCAAACTCAATCACTAACTCAATCACAAACTCAATCTCAAACTCAATCTCAAACTCAATAACAAACTCAATCTCAAACTCAACCACAAACACAATGACAAATACAACCTCAAAATCATCACAAAATCAATCTCAAACTCAATCTCTAGCTCAATCACAAACTCAATCTCAAACTCAATCTCAAACTCAATCACAAACTCAATCACTAACTTTATCTGAAAATCAATCACACAATCTATCACAAACTCAATCACAAACTCAATCTCAAACTCAATCTCAAACACAATCTCAAACTCAATCACAAACTCAATCTCAAACTCAATCTCAAACTCAATCTCAAACCCAATCACTAACTCAATCACAAACTCAATCTCAAACTCAATCTCAAACTCAATAACAAACTCAATCTCAAACTCAACCACAAACACAATGACAAATACAACCTCAAAGTCAATCACAAACTCAATCTCAAACTCAATCACAATCACAATCTCAAACTCAATCACAAACTCAATCTCAAACTCAATCACAAACTCAGTCTCAACCTGAATCTCAAACTCAATCTCATCATCAATCACAAACGTAATCACAAACTCAATCTCAAACTCAATGACAAATTCAATCACAAACTCAATCACAAACTGAATCACAATCTCAATCTCAAACTCAATCGCAATCTCAATCTCAAACTCAATCTCAAATTCAATCTCAAATTCAATCACAAACTCAATCTCAAAATCAGTCACAAATTCAATCACAAACTGAATCTCAAAGTCAATCACAAACGTAGGCACAAACTGAATCTCAAACTCAATCTCAAACTCAATCTCAAACTCAATCACTAACTCAGTCACAAACTCAATCTCAAACTCAATCTCAAACTCAATAACAAACTCAATCTCAAACTCAACCACAAACACAATGACAAATACAACCTCAAAATCATCACAAACTCAATCACAAACTCAATCTCAAACTCAATCACAAACTCAATCTCAAACTCAATCTCAAACTCAATCACAAACTCAATCACTAACTTTATCTGAAAATCAATCACACAATCTATCACAAACTCAATCACAAACTCAATCTCAAACTCAATCTCAAACACAATCTCAAACTCAATCACAAACTCAATCTCAAACTCAATCTCAAACTCAATCTCTAACTCAATCACAAACTCAATCTCAAACTCAATCTCAAACTCAATAACAAACTCAATCTCAAACTCAACCACCAACACAATGACAAATACAACCTCAAAATCATCACAAACTCAATCTCAAACTCAATCTCTAGCTCAATCACAAACTCAATCTCAAACTCAATCTCAAACTCAATCACAAACTCAATCTCAAACTCGATCACCAACTCAATCTCAAACTCAATCACAAAATGAATCACAAACTCAATCTCAAAATCAATCAGAAACTCAGTCTCAAACTCAATCAGAAACTCAATCTCAAACCCAATCTCAAGATAAATCACAAGCTCAATCAGAATCTCAATCTCAAACTCAATCTCAAAGTCAATCTCAAATTCAATCACAAACTCAATCTCAAAATCAGTCACAAATTCAATCACAAACTGAATCTCAAAGTCAATCACAAACGTAGGCACAAACTCAATGACAAACTCAATCTCAAACTCAATCACAAGCACAATCTCAAACTCAATCACAAACTCAATCTCAACCTGAATCTCAAACTCAATCTCAACATCAATCACAAACTCAATCACAAACTCAATCACAAACTCAATCTCAAACTCAATCACAAACTAAATCAGATATTCAATCACAAACTCAATCGTAAAATCAATCTCAAACTCAATCACAAACTCAATCACAAGCTCAATCACAAACTCAATCTCAAACTCAATCACAAACTCAATCAGAAACTCAATCACAATCTCAATCGTGAAATCAATCTCAAACTCAATCACAAACTCAATCACGAACTCAATCTCAAATTCAATCTCAAATTCAATCACAAGCTCAGTCACAAATTCAATCACAAACTCAATCTCAAACTCAATCACAAACTCAATCTCAAACTCAATCACAAACTCAATCAGAAACTCAATCACAATCTCAATCGTAAAATCAATCTCAAACTCAATCACAAACTCAATCACAAGCTCAATCACAAACTCAATCTCAAACTCAATCACAAACTCAATCTCAAACTCAATCACAAACTCAATCAGAAACTCAATCACAATCTCAATCGTAAAATCAATCTTAAACTCAATCACAAACTCAATCACAAACTCAATCTCAAACTCAATCACAAACTCAATCAGAAAATCATTCACAATCTCAATCGTAAAATCAATCTCAAACTCAATCACAAACTCAATCACTAACTTTATCTGAAAATCAATCACACAATCTATCACAAACTCAATCACAAACTCAATCTCAAACTCAATCTCAAACACAATCTCAAACTCAATCACAAACTCAATCTCAAACTCAATCTCAAACTCAATCTCAAACTCAATCACCATCTCAATCACAAACTCAATCTCAAACTCAATCTCAAACTCAATAACAAACTCAATCTCAAACTCAACCACAAACACAATGACAAATACAACCTCAAAATCATCACAAACTCAATCTCAAACTCAATAACAAACTCAATCTCAAACTCAATCACAAACTCAATCTCAAACTCGATCACCAACTCAATCACAAACTCAATCACAAACTCAATTGCAAACTCAATCTCATACTCAATCTCAATCCTAATCTCAAACTCAATCCCAAACTCAATCTGAAAGTCAATCACAAACTCAATCTCAAACTCAATCTCAAACACAATCTCAAACTCAATCACAAACTCAATCTCAAACTCAATCTCAAACTCAATCTCAAACTCAATCACCATCTCAATCACAAACTCAATCTCAAACTCAATCTCAAACTCAATAACAAACTCAATCTCAAACTCAACCACAAACACAATGACAAATACAACCTCAAAATCATCACAAACTCAATCTCAAACTCAATAACAAACTCAATCTCAAACTCAATCACAAACTCAATCTCAAACTCGATCACCAACTCAATCTCAAACTCAATCACAAACTCAATTGCAAACTCAATCTCATACTCAATCTCAATCCTAATCTCAAACTCAATCCCAAACTCAATCTCAAAGTCAATCACAAACTCAATCTCAAACTCAATCACAATCACAATCTCAAACTCAATCACAAACTCAATCTCAAACTCAATCACAAACTCAGTCTCAACCTGAATCTCAAACTCAATCTCAACATCAATCACAAACGTAATCACAAACTCAATCTCAAACTCAATGACAAATTCAATCACAAACTCAATCACAAACTGAATCACAATCTCAATCTCAAACACAATCGCAATCTCAATCTCAAACTCAATCACAAACTCAGTCTCAACCTGAATCTCAAACTCAATCTCAACATCAATCACAAACGTAATCACAAACTCAATCTCAAACTCAATGACAAATTCAATCACAAACTCAATTACAAACTGAATCACAATCTCAATCTCAAACACAATCGCAATCTCAATCTCAAACTCAATCACAAACTCAATCTCAAACTCAATCACAAACTCAGTCTCAACCTGAATCTCAAACTCAATCTCAACATCAATCACAAACGTAATCACAAACTCAATCTCAAACTCAATGACAAATTCAATCACAAACTCAATGACAAATTGAATCACAATCTCAATCTCAAACTCAATCGCAATCTCAATCTGAAACTCAATCTCAAATTCAATCTCAAATTCAATCACAAACTCAATCTCAAAATCAGTCACAAATTCAATCACAAACTGAATCTCAAAGTCAATCACAAACGTAGGCACAAACTGAATCTCAAACTCAATCTAAAACTCAATCACTAACTCAGTCACAAACTCAATCTCAAACTCAATCTCAAACTCAATAACAAACTCAATCTCAAATTCAACCACAAACACAATGACAAATACAACCTCAAAATCATCACAAACTCAATCACAAACTCAATCTCAAACTCAATCACAAACTCAATCTCAAAATCAATCTCAAACTCAATCACAAACTCAATCACTAACTTTATCTGAAAATCAATCACACAATCTATCACAAACTCAATCACAAACTCAATCTCAAACTCAATCTCAAACACAATCTCAAACTCAATCACAAACTCAATCTCAAACTCAATCTCAAACTCAATCTCAAACTCAATCACTAACTCAATCACAAACTCAATCTCAAACTCAATCTCAAACTCAATAGCAAACTCAATCTCAAACTCAACCACAAACACAATGACAAATACAACCTCAAAATCATCACAAACTCAATCTCAAACTCAATCTCTAGCTCAATCACAATCTCAATCTCAAACTCAATCTCAAACTCAATCACAAACTCAATCACTAACTTTATCTGAAAATCAATCACACAATCTATCACAAACTCAATCACAAACTCAATCTCAAACTCAATCTCAAACACAATCTCAAACTCAATCACAAACTCAATCTCAAACTCAATCTCAAACTCAATCTCAAATTCAATCACTAACTCAATCACAAACTCAATCTCAAACTCAATCTCAAACACAATAACAAACTCAATCTCAAACTCAACCACAAACACAATGACAAATACAACCTCAAAATCATCACAAACTCAATCTCAAACTCAATCTCTAGCTCAATCACAATCACAATCTCAAACTCAATCACAAACTCAATCTCAAACTCAATCACAAACTCAATCTCAACCTGAATCTCAAACTCAATCTCATCATCAATCACAAACGTAATCACAAACTCAATCTCAAACTCAATGACAAATTCAATCAGAAACTCAATCACAAACTGAATCACAATCTCAATCTCAAACTCAATCGCAATCTCAATCTCAAACTCAATCTCAAATTCAATCTCAAATTCAATCACAAACTCAATCTCAAAATCAGTCACAAATTCAATCACAAACTGAATCTCAAAGTCAATCACAAACGTAGGCACAAACTGAATCTCAAACTCAATCTCAAACTCAATCTCAAACTCAATCACTAACTCAGTCACAAACTCAATCTCAAACTCAATCTCAAACTCAATAACAAACTCAATCTCAAACTCAATCACAAACACAATGACAAATACAACCTCAAAATCATCACAAACTCAATCACAAACTCAATCTCAAACTCAATCACAAACTCAATCTCAAACTCAATCTCAAACTCAATCACAAACTCAATCACTAACTTTATCTGAAAATCAATCACACAATCTATCACAAACTCAATCACAAACTCAATCTCAAACTCAATCTCAAACACAATCTCAAACTCAATCACAAACTCAATCTCAAACTCAATCTCAAACTCAATCTCAAACTCAATCACTAACTCAATCACAAACTCAATCTCAAACTCAATCTCAAACTCAATAACAAACTCAATCTCAAACTCAACCACAAACACAATGACAAATACAACCTCAAAATCATCACAAACTCAATCTCAAACTCAATCTCTAGCTCAATCACAAACTCAATCTCAAACTCAATCTCAAACTCAATCACAAACTCAATCACTAACTTTATCTGAAAATCAATCACACAATCTATCACAAACTCAATCACAAACTCAATCTCAAACTCAATCTCAAACACAATCTCAAACTCAATCACAAACTCAATCTCAAACTCAATCTCAAACTCAATCTCAATATCAATCACTAACTCAATCACAAACTCAATCTCAAACTCAATCTCAAACTCAATAACAAACTCAATCTCAAACTCAACCACAAACACAATGACAAATACAACCTCATAGTCAATCACAAACTCAATGACAAACTCAATCACAATCACAATCTCAAACTCAATCACAAACTCAATCTCAATCTCAATCACAAACTCAGTCTCAACCTGAATCTCAAACTCAATCTCATCATCAATCACAAACGTAATCACAAACTCAATCTCAAACTCAATGACAAATTCAATCACAAACTCAATCACAAACTGAATCACAATCTCAATCTCAAACTCAATCGCAATCTCAATCTCAAACTCAATCTCAAATTCAATCTCAAATTCAATCACAAACTCAATCTCAAAATCAGTCACAAATTCAATCACAAACTGAATCTCAAAGTCAATCACAAACGTAGGCACAAACTGAATCTCAAACTCAATCTCAAACTCAATCTCAAACTCAATCACTAACTCAGTCACAAACTCAATCTCAAACTCAATCTCAAACTCAATAACAAACTCAATCTCAAACTCAACCACAAACACAATGACAAATACAACCTCAAAATCATCACAAACTCAATCACAAACTCAATCTCAAACTCAATCACAAACTCAATCTCAAACTCAATCTCAAACTCAATCACAAACTCAATCACTAACTTTATCTGAAAATCAATCACACAATCTATCACAAACTCAATCACAAACTCAATCTCAAACTCAATCTCAAACACAATCTCAAACTCAATCACAAACTCAATCTCAAACTCAATCTCAAACTCAATCTCAAACTCAATCACTAACTCAATCACAAACTCAATCTCAAACTCAATCTCAAACTCAATAACAAACTCAATCTCAAACTCAACCACAAACACAATGACAACTACAACCTCAAAATCATCACAAACTCAATCTCAAACTCAATCTCTAGCTCAATCACAAACTCAATCTCAAACTCAATCTCAAACTCAATCACAAACTGAATCACTAACTTTATCTGAAAATCAATCACACAATCTATCACAAACTCAATCACAAACTCAATCTCAAACTCAATCTCAAACACAATCTCAAACTCAATCACAAACTCAATCTCAAACTCAATCTCAAACTCAATCTCAATATCAATCACTAACTCAATCACAAACTCAATCTCAAACTAATTCTCAAACTCAATAACAAACTCAATCTCAAACTCAACCACAAACACAATGACAAATAGAACCTCAAAGTCAATCACAAACTCAATGACAAACTCAATCACAATCACAATCTCAAACTCAATCACAAACTCAATCTCAAACTCAATCACAAACTCAGTCTCAACCTGAATCTCAAACTCAATCTCATCATCAATCACAAACGTAATCACAAACTCAATCTCAAACTCAATGACAAATTCAATCACAAACTCAATCACAAACTGAATCACAATCTCAATCTCAAACTCAATCGCAATCTCAATCTCAAACTCAATCTCAAATTCAATCTCAAATTCAATCACAAACTCAATCTCAAAATCAGTCACAAATTCAATCACAAACTGAATCTCAAAGTCAATCACAAACGTAGGCACAAACTGAATCTCAAACTCAATCTCAAACTCAATCTCAAACTCAATCACTAACTCAGTCACAAACTCAATCTCAAACTCAATCTCAAACTCAATAACAAACTCAATCTCAAACTCAACCACAAACACAATGACAAATACAACCTCAAAATCATCACAAACTCAATCACAAACTCAATCTCAAACTCAATCACAAACTCAATCTCAAACTCAATCTCAAACTCAATCACAAACTCAATCACTAACTTTATCTGAAAATCAATCACACAATCTATCACAAACTCAATCACAAACTCAATCTCAAACTCAATCTCAAACACAATCTCAAACTCAATCACAAACTCAATCTCAAACTCAATCTCAAACTCAATCTCAAACTCAATCACTAACTCAATCACAAACTCAATCTCAAACTCAATCTCAAACTCAATAACAAACTCAATCTCAAACTCAACCACAAACACAATGACAACTACAACCTCAAAATCATCACAAACTCAATCTCAAACTCAATCTCTAGCTCAATCACAAACTCAATCTCAAACTCAATCTCAAACTCAATCACAAACTCAATCTCAAACTCGATCACCAACTCAATCTCAAACTCAATCACAAAATGAATCACAAACTCAATCTCAAAATCAATCAGAAACTCAGTCTCAAACTCAATCAGAAACTCAATCTCAAACCCAATCTCAAGATAAATCACAAGCTCAATCAGAATCTCAATCTCAAACTCAATCTCAAAGTCAATCTCAAATTCAATCACAAACTCAATCTCAAAATCAGTCACAAATTCAATCACAAACTGAATCTCAAAGTCAATCACAAACGTAGGCACAAACTCAATGACAAACTCAATCTCAAACACAATCACAAGCACAATCTCAAACTCAATCACAAACTCAATCTCAACCTGAATCTCAAACTCAATCTCAACATCAATCACAAACTCAATCACAAACTCAATCACAAACTCAATCTCAAACTCAATCACAAACTAAATCAGAAATTCAATCACAAACTCAATCGTAAAATCAATCTCAAACTCAATCACAAACTCAATCACAAGCTCAATCACAAACTCAATCTCAAACTCAATCACAAACTCAATCAGAAACTCAATCACAATCTCAATCGTGAAATCAATCTCAAACTCAATCACAAACTCAATCACGAACTCAATCTCAAATTCAATCTCAAATTCAATCACAAACTCAGTCACAAATTCAATCACAAACTCAATCTCAAACTCAATCACAAACTCAATCTCAAACTCAATCATAAACTCAATCACAAACTCAATCACAATCTCAATCGTAAAATCAATCTCAAACTCAATCACAAACTCAATCACAAGCTCAATCACAAACTCAATCTCAAACTCAATCACAAACTCAATCTCAAACTCAATCACAAACTCAATCAGAAACTCAATCACAATCTCAATCGTAAAATCAATCTCAAACTCAATCACAAACTCAATCACAAACTCAATCTCAAACTCAATCACAAACTCAATCAGAAACTCATTCACAATCTCAATCGTAAAATCAATCTCAAACTCAATCACAAACTCAATCACTAACTTTATCTGAAAATCAATCACACAATCTATCACAAACTCAATCACAAACTCAATCTCAAACTCAATCTCAAACACAATCTCAAACTCAATCACAAACTCAATCTCAAACTCAATCTCAAACTCAATCTCAAACTCAATCACCATCTCAATCACAAACTCAATCTCAAACTCAATCTCAAACTCAATAACAAACTCATCTCAAACTCAACCACAAACACAATGACAAATACAACCTCAAAATCATCACAAACTCAATCTCAAAATCAATAACAAACTCAATCTCAAACTCAATCACAAACTCAATCTCAAACTCGATCACCAACTCAATCTCAAACTCAATCACAAACACAATTGCAAACTCAATCTCATACTCAATCTCAATCCTAATCTCAAACTCAATCCCAAACTCAATCTCAAAGTCAATCACAAACTCAATCTCAAACTCAATCTCAAACACAATCTCAAACTCAATCACAAACTCAATCTCAAACTCAATCTCAAACTCAATCTCAAACTCAATCACCATCTCAATCACAAACTCAATCTCAAACTCAATCTCAAACTCAATAACAAACTCAATCTCAAACTCAACCACAAACACAATGACAAATACAACCTCAAAATCATCACAAACTCAATCTCAAACTCAATAACAAACTCAATCTCAAACTCAATCACAAACTCAATCTCAAACACGATCACCAACTCAATCTCAAACTCAATCACAAACTCAATTGCAAACTCAATCTCATACTCAATCTCAATCCTAATCTCAAACTCAATCCCAAACTCAATCTCAAAGTCAATCACAAACTCAATCTCAAACTCAATCACAATCACAATCTCAAACTCAATCACAAACTCAATCTCAAACTCAATCACAAATTCAGTCTCAACCTGAATCTCAAACTCAATCTCAACATCAATCACAAACGTAATCACAAACTCAATCTCAAACTCAATGACAAATTCAATCACAAACTCAATCACAAACTGAATCACAATCTCAAATTTCAAACTCAATCGCAATCTCAATCTCAAACTCAATCTCAAATTCAATCTCAAATTCAATCACAAACTCAATCTCAAAATCAGTCACAAATTCAATCACAAACTGAATCTCAAAGTCAATCACAAACGCAGGCACAAACTGAATCTCAAACTCAATCTCAAACTCAATCTCAAACTCAATCACTAACTCAGTCACAAACTCAATCTCAAACTCAATCTCAAACTCAATAACAAACACAATCTCAAATTCAACCACAAACACAATGACAAATACAACCTCAAAATCATCACAAACTCAATCTCAAACTCAATCTCAAACTCAATCACAAACTCAATCACTAACTTTATCTGAAAATCAATCACACAATCTATCACAAACTCAATCACAAACTCAATCTCAAACTCAATCTCAAACACAATCTCAAACTCAATCACAAACTCAATCTCAAACTCAATCTCAAACTCAATCTCAAACTCAATCACTAACTCAATCACAAACTCAATCTCAAACTCAATCTCAAACTCAATAACAAACTCAATCTCAAACTCAACCACAAACACAATGACAAATACAACCTCAAAATCATCACAAACTCAATCTCAAACTCAATCTCTAGCTCAATCACAAACTCAATCTCAAACTCAATCTCAAACTCAATCACAAACTCAATCACTAACTTTATCTGAAAATCAATCACACAATCTATCACAAACTCAATCACAAACTCAATCTCAAACTCAATCTCAAACACAAACTCAAACTCAATCACAAACTCAATCTCAAACTCAATCTCAAACTCAATCTCAAACTCAATCACTAACTCAATCACAAAGTCAATCTCAAACTCAATCACTAACTCAATCACAAACTCAATCTCAAACACAATCTCAAACTCAATAACAAACTCAATCTCAAACTCAACCACAAACACAATGACAAATACAACCTCAAAGTCAATCACAAACTCAATCTCAAACTCAATCACAATCACAATCTCAAACTCAATCACAAACTCAATCTCAAACTCAATCACAAACTCAGTCTCAACCTGAATCTCAAACTCAATCTCATCATCAATCACAAACGTAATCACAAACTCAATCTCAAACTCAATGACAAATTCAATCACAAACTCAATCACAAACTGAATCACAATCTCAATCTCAAACTCAATCGCAATCTCAATCTCAAACTCAATCTCAAATTCAATCTCAAATTCAATCACAAACTCAATCTCAAAATCAGTCACAAATTCAATCACAAACTGAATCTCAAAGTCAATCACAAACGTAGGCACAAACTGAATCTCAAACTCAATCTCAAACTCAATCACTAACTCAGTCACAAACTCAATCTCAAACTCAATCTCAAACTCAATAACAAACTCAATCTCAAACTCAACCACAAACACAATGACAAATACAACCTCAAAATCATCACAAACTCAATCACAAACTCAATCTCAAACTCAATCACAAACTCAATCTCAAACTCAATCTCAAACTCAATCACAAACTCAATCACTAACTTTATCTGAAAATCAATCACACAATCTATCACAAACTCAATCACAAACTCAATCTCAAACTCAATCTCAAACACAATCCCAAACTCAATCACAAACTCAATCTCAAACTCAATCTCAAACTCAATCTCAAACTCAATCACTAACTCAATCACAAACTCAATCTCAAACTCAATCTCAAGCTCAATAACAAACTCAATCTCAAACTCAACCACAAACACAATGACAAATACAACCTCAAAATCATCACAAACTCAATCTCAAACTCAATCTCTAGCTCAATCACAAACTCAATCTCAAACTCAATCTCAAACTCAATCACAAACTCAATCTCAAACTCGATCACCAACTCAATCTCAAACTCAATCACAAAATGAATCACAAACTCAATCTCAAAATCAATCAGAAACTCAGTCTCAAACTCAATCAGAAACTCAATCTCAAACCCAATCTCAAGATAAATCACAAGCTCAATCAGAATCTCAATCTCAAACTCAATCTCAAAGTCAATCTCAAATTCAATCACAAACTCAATCTCAAAATCAGTCACAAATTCAATCACAAACTGAATCTCAAAGTCAATCACAAACGTAGGCACGAACTCAATGACAAACTCAATCTCAAACTCAATCACAATCACAATCTCAAACTCAATCACAAACTCAATCTCAACCTGAATCTCAAACTCAATCTCAACATCAATCACAAACTCAATCACAAACTCAATCACAAACTAAATCTCAAACTCAATCACAAACTAAATCAGAAATTCAATCACAAACTCAATCGTAAAATCAATCTCAAACTCAATCACAAACTCAATCACAAGCTCAATCACAAACTCAATCTCAAACTCAATCACAAACTCAATCAGAAACTCAATCACAATCTCAATCGTGAAATCAATCTCAAACTCAATCACAAACTCAATCACGAACTCAATCTCAAATTCAATCTCAAATTCAATCACAAACTCAGTCACAAATTCAATCACAAACTCAATCACAAGCTCAATCTCAAACTCAATCACAAACTCAATCTCAAACTCAATCACAAACTCAATCAGAAACTCAATCACAATCTCAATCGTAAAATCAATCTCAAACTCAATCACAAACTCAATCTCAAACTCAATCACAAACTCAATCACAAGCTCAATCACAAACTCAATCTCAAACTCAATCACAAACTCAATCTCAAACTCAATCACAAACTCAATCAGAAAGTCAATCACAATCTCAATCGTAAAATCAATCTCAAACTCAATCACAAACTCAATCACAAACTCAATCTCAAACTCAATCACAAACTCAATCAGAAACTCATTCACAATCTCAATCGTAAAATCAATCTCAAACTCAATCACAAACTCAATCACTAACTTTATCTGAAAATCAATCACACAATCTATCACAAACTCAATCACAAACTCAATCTCAAACTCAATCTCAAACACAATCTCAAACTCAATCACAAACTCAATCTCAAACTCAATCTCAAACTCAATCTCAAACTCAATCACCATCTCAATCACAAACTCAATCTCAAACTCAATCTCAAACTCAATAACAAACTCAATCTCAAACTCAACCACAAACACAATGACAAATACAACCTCAAAATCATCACAAACCCAATCTCAAACTCAATAACAAACTCAATCTCAAACACAATCACAAACTCAATCTCAAACTCAATCTCAAACTCAATCTCAAACTCAATCACTAACTCAATCACAAACTCAATCTCAAACTCAATCTCAAACTCAATAACAAACTCAATCTCAAACTCAGCCACAAACACAATGACAAATACAACCTCAAAATCATCATAAACTCAATCTCAAACTCAATCTCTAGCTCAATCACAAACTCAATCTCAAACTCAATCTCAAACTCAATCACAAACTCAATCTCAAACTCGATCACCAACTCAATCTCAAACTCAATCACAAAATGAATCACAAACTCAATCTCAAAATCAATCAGGAACTCAGTCTCAAACTCAATCAGAAACTCAATCTCAAACCCAATCTCAAGATAAATCACAAGCTCAATCAGAATCTCAATCTCAAACTCAATCTCAAAGTCAATCTCAAATTCAATCACAAACTCAATCTCAAAATCAGTCACAAATTCAATCACAAACTGAATCTCAAAGTCAATCACAAACGTAGGCACAAACTCAATGACAAACTCAATCTCAAACTCAATCACAATCACAATCTCAAACTCAATCACAAACTCAATCTCAACCTGAATCTCAAACTCAATCTCAACATCAATCACAAACTCAATCACAAAATCAATCACAAACTCAATCTCATACTCAATCACAAACTAAATCAGAAATTCAATCACAAACTCAATCGTAAAATCAATCTCAAACTCAATCACAAACTCAATCACAAGCTCAATCACAAACTCAATCTCAAACTCAATCACAAACTCAATCAGAAACTCAATCACAATCTCAATCGTGAAATCAATCTCAAACTCAATCACAAACTCAATCACGAACTCAATCTCAAATTCAATCTCAAATTCAATCACAAACTCAGTCACAAATTCAATCACAAACTCAATCACAAACTCAATCTCAAACTCAATCACAAACTCAATCTCAAACTCAATCACAAACTCAATCAGAAACTCAATCACAATCTCAATCGTAAAATCAATCTCAAACTCAATCACAAACTCAATCTCAAACTCAATCACAAACACAATCACAAGCTCAATCACAAACTCAATCTCAAACTCAATCACAAACTCAATCTCAAACTCAATCACAAACTCAATCAGAAACTCAATCACAATCTCAATCGTAAAATCAATCTCAAACTCAATCACAAACTCAATCACAAACTCAATCTCAAACTCAATCACAAACTCAATCAGAAACTCATTCACAATCTCAATCGTAAAATCAATCTCAAACTCAATCACAAACTCAATCACTAACTTTATCTGAAAATCAATCACACAATCTATCACAAACTCAATCACAAACTCAATCTCAAACTCAATCTCAAACACAATCTCAAACTCAATCACAAACTCAATCCCAAACTCAATCTCAAACTCAATCTCAAACTCAATCACCATCTCAATCACAAACTCAATCTCAAACTCAATCTCAAACTCAATAACAAACTCAATCTCAAACTCAACCACAAACACAATGACAAATACAACCTCAAAATCATCACAAACCCAATCTCAAACTCAATAACAAACTCAATCTCAAACTCAATCACAAACTCAATCTCAAACTCGATCACCAACTCAATCTCAAACTCAATCACAAACTCAATTGCAAACTCAATCTCATACTCAATCTCAATCCTAATCTCAAACTCAATCCCAAACTCAATCTCAAAGTCAATCACAAACTCAATCTCAAACTCAATCACAATCACAATCTCAAACTCAATCACAAACTCAATCTCAAACTCAATCACAAACACAGTCTCAACCTGAATCTCAAACTCAATCTCAACATCAATCACAAACGTAATCACAAACTCAATCTCAAACTCAATGACAAATTCAATCACAAACTCAATCACAAACTGAATCACAATCTCAATCTCAACTCAATCGCAATCTCAATCTCAAACTCAATAACAAACTCAATCTCAAATTCAATCACAAACTCAATCTCAAAATCAGTCACAAATTCAATCACAAACTGAATCTCAAAGTCAATCACAAACGTAGGCACAAACTGAATCTCAAACTCAATCTCAAACTCAATCTCAAACTCAATCACTAACTCAGTCACAAACTCAATCTCAAACTCAATCTCAAACTCAATAACAAACTCAATCTCAAATTCAACCACAAACACAATGACAAATACAACCTCAAAATCATCACAAACTCAATCACAAACTCAATCTCAAACTCAATCACAAACTCAATCTCAAACTCAATCTCAAACTCAATCACAAACTCAATCACTAACTTTATCTGAAAATCAATCACAAAATCTATCACAAACTCAATCACAAACTCAATCTCAAACTCAATCTCAAACACAATCTCAAACTCAATCACAAACTCAATCTCAAACTCAATCTCAAACTCAATCTCAAACTCAATCACTAACTCAATCACAAACTCAATCTCAAACTCAATCTCAAACTCAATAACAAACTCAATCTCAAACTCAACCACAAACACAATGACAAATACAACCTCAAAATCATCACAAACTCAATCTCAAACTCAATCTCTAGCTCAATCACAAACTCAATCTCAAACTCAATCACAAACTCAATCTCAAACTCGATCACCAACTCAATCTCAAACTCAATCACAAAATGAATCACAAACTCAATCTCAAAATCAATCAGAAACTCAGTCTCAAACTCAATCAGAAACTCAATCTCAAACCCAATCTCAAGATAAATCACAAGCTCAATCAGAATCTCAATCTCAAACTCAATCTCAAAGTCAATCTCAAATTCAATCACAAACTCAATCTCAAAATCAGTCACAAATTCAATCACAAACTGAATCTCAAAGTCAATCACAAACGTAGGCACAAACTCAATGACAAACTCAATCTCAAACTCAATCACAAGCACAATCTCAAACTCAATCACAAACTCAATCTCAACCTGAATCTCAAACTCAATCTCAACATCAATCACAAACTCAATCACAAACTCAATCACAAACTCAATCTCAAACTCAATCACAAACTCAATCAGAAAGTCAATCACAATCTCAATCGTAAAATCAATCTCAAACTCAATCACAAACTCAATCACAAACTCAATCTCAAACTCAATCACAAACTCAATCAGAAACTCATTCACAATCTCAATCGTAAAATCAATCTCAAACTCAATCACAAACTCAATCACTAACTTTATCTGAAAATCAATCACACAATCTATCACAAACTCAATCACAAACTCAATCTCAAACTCAATCTCAAACACAATCTCAAACTCAATCACAAACTCAATCTCAAACTCAATCTCAAACTCAATCTCAAACTCAATCACCATCTCAATCACAAACTCAATCTCAAACTCAATCTCAAACTCAATAACAAACTCAATCTCAAACTCAACCACAAACACAATGACAAATACAACCTCAAAATCATCACAAACCCAATCTCAAACTCAATAACAAACTCAATCTCAAACACAATCACAAACTCAATCTCAAACTCAATCTCAAACTCAATCTCAAACTCAATCACTAACTCAATCACAAACTCAATCTCAAACTCAATCTCAAACTCAATAACAAACTCAATCTCAAACTCAGCCACAAACACAATGACAAATACAACCTCAAAATCATCATAAACTCAATCTCAAACTCAATCTCTAGCTCAATCACAAACTCAATCTCAAACTCAATCTCAAACTCAATCACAAACTCAATCTCAAACTCGATCACCAACTCAATCTCAAACTCAATCACAAAATGAATCACAAACTCAATCTCAAAATCAATCAGGAACTCAGTCTCAAACTCAATCAGAAACTCAATCTCAAACCCAATCTCAAGATAAATCACAAGCTCAATCAGAATCTCAATCTCAAACTCAATCTCAAAGTCAATCTCAAATTCAATCACAAACTCAATCTCAAAATCAGTCACAAATTCAATCACAAACTGAATCTCAAAGTCAATCACAAACGTAGGCACAAACTCAATGACAAACTCAATCTCAAACTCAATCACAATCACAATCTCAAACTCAATCACAAACTCAATCTCAACCTGAATCTCAAACTCAATCTCAACATCAATCACAAACTCAATCACAAAATCAATCACAAACTCAATCTCATACTCAATCACAAACTAAATCAGAAATTCAATCACAAACTCAATCGTAAAATCAATCTCAAACTCAATCACAAACTCAATCACAAGCTCAATCACAAACTCAATCTCAAACTCAATCACAAACTCAATCAGAAACTCAATCACAATCTCAATCGTGAAATCAATCTCAAACTCAATCACAAACTCAATCACGAACTCAATCTCAAATTCAATCTCAAATTCAATCACAAACTCAGTCACAAATTCAATCACAAACTCAATCACAAACTCAATCTCAAACTCAATCACAAACTCAATCTCAAACTCAATCACAAACTCAATCAGAAACTCAATCACAATCTCAATCGTAAAATCAATCTCAAACTCAATCACAAACTCAATCTCAAACTCAATCACAAACACAATCACAAGCTCAATCACAAACTCAATCTCAAACTCAATCACAAACTCAATCTCAAACTCAATCACAAACTCAATCAGAAACTCAATCACAATCTCAATCGTAAAATCAATCTCAAACTCAATCACAAACTCAATCACAAACTCAATCTCAAACTCAATCACAAACTCAATCAGAAACTCATTCACAATCTCAATCGTAAAATCAATCTCAAACTCAATCACAAACTCAATCACTAACTTTATCTGAAAATCAATCACACAATCTATCACAAACTCAATCACAAACTCAATCTCAAACTCAATCTCAAACACAATCTCAAACTCAATCACAAACTCAATCCCAAACTCAATCTCAAACTCAATCTCAAACTCAATCACCATCTCAATCACAAACTCAATCTCAAACTCAATCTCAAACTCAATAACAAACTCAATCTCAAACTCAACCACAAACACAATGACAAATACAACCTCAAAATCATCACAAACCCAATCTCAAACTCAATAACAAACTCAATCTCAAACTCAATCACAAACTCAATCTCAAACTCGATCACCAACTCAATCTCAAACTCAATCACAAACTCAATTGCAAACTCAATCTCATACTCAATCTCAATCCTAATCTCAAACTCAATCCCAAACTCAATCTCAAAGTCAATCACAAACTCAATCTCAAACTCAATCACAATCACAATCTCAAACTCAATCACAAACTCAATCTCAAACTCAATCACAAACACAGTCTCAACCTGAATCTCAAACTCAATCTCAACATCAATCACAAACGTAATCACAAACTCAATCTCAAACTCAATGACAAATTCAATCACAAACTCAATCACAAACTGAATCACAATCTCAATCTCAACTCAATCGCAATCTCAATCTCAAACTCAATAACAAACTCAATCTCAAATTCAATCACAAACTCAATCTCAAAATCAGTCACAAATTCAATCACAAACTGAATCTCAAAGTCAATCACAAACGTAGGCACAAACTGAATCTCAAACTCAATCTCAAACTCAATCTCAAACTCAATCACTAACTCAGTCACAAACTCAATCTCAAACTCAATCTCAAACTCAATAACAAACTCAATCTCAAATTCAACCACAAACACAATGACAAATACAACCTCAAAATCATCACAAACTCAATCACAAACTCAATCTCAAACTCAATCACAAACTCAATCTCAAACTCAATCTCAAACTCAATCACAAACTCAATCACTAACTTTATCTGAAAATCAATCACAAAATCTATCACAAACTCAATCACAAACTCAATCTCAAACTCAATCTCAAACACAATCTCAAACTCAATCACAAACTCAATCTCAAACTCAATCTCAAACTCAATCTCAAACTCAATCACTAACTCAATCACAAACTCAATCTCAAACTCAATCTCAAACTCAATAACAAACTCAATCTCAAACTCAACCACAAACACAATGACAAATACAACCTCAAAATCATCACAAACTCAATCTCAAACTCAATCTCTAGCTCAATCACAAACTCAATCTCAAACTCAATCACAAACTCAATCTCAAACTCGATCACCAACTCAATCTCAAACTCAATCACAAAATGAATCACAAACTCAATCTCAAAATCAATCAGAAACTCAGTCTCAAACTCAATCAGAAACTCAATCTCAAACCCAATCTCAAGATAAATCACAAGCTCAATCAGAATCTCAATCTCAAACTCAATCTCAAAGTCAATCTCAAATTCAATCACAAACTCAATCTCAAAATCAGTCACAAATTCAATCACAAACTGAATCTCAAAGTCAATCACAAACGTAGGCACAAACTCAATGACAAACTCAATCTCAAACTCAATCACAAGCACAATCTCAAACTCAATCACAAACTCAATCTCAACCTGAATCTCAAACTCAATCTCAACATCAATCACAAACTCAATCACAAACTCAATCACAAACTCAATCTCAAACTCAATCACAAACTAAATCAGAAATTCAATCACAAACTCAATCGTAAAATCAAGCTCAAACTCAATCACAAACTCAATCACAAGCTCAATCACAAACTCAATCTCAAACTCAATCACAAACTCAATCACAAACTCAATCACAATCTCAATCGTGAAATCAATCTCAAACTCAATCACAAACTCAATCAGGAACTCAATCTCAAATTCAATCTCAAATTCAATCACAAACTCAGTCACAAATTCAATCACAAACTCAATCTCAAACTCAATCACAAACTCAATCTCAAACTCAATCACAAACTCAATCAGAAACTCAATCACAATCTCAATCGTAAAATCAATCTCAAACTCAATCACAAACTCAATCACAAGCTCAATCACAAACTCAATCAGAAACTCAATCACAATCTCAATCGTAAAATCAATCTCAAACTCAATCACAAACTCAATCACAAACTCAATCTCAAACTCAATCACAAACTCAATCAGAAACTCATTCACAATCTCAATCGTAAAATCAATCTCAAACTCAATCACAAACTCAATCACTAACTTTATCTGAAAATCAATCACACAATCTATCACAAACTCAATCACAAACTCAATCTCAAACTCAATCTCAAACACAATCTCAAACTCAATCACAAACTCAATCTCAAACTCAATCTCAAACTCAATCTCAAACTCAATCACCATCTCAATCACAAACTCAATCTCAAACTCAATCTCAAACTCAATAACAAACTCAATCTCAAACTCAACCACAAACACAATGACAAATACAACCTCAAAATCATCACAAACTCAATCTCAAACTCAATAACAAACTCAATCTCAAACTCAATCACAAACTCAATCTCAAACTCGATCACCAACTCAATCTCAAACTCAATCACAAACTCAATTGCAAACTCAATCTCATACTCAATCTCAATCCTAATCTCAAACTCAATCCCAAACTCAATCTCAAAGTCAATCACAAACTCAATCTCAAACTCAATCACAATCACAATCTCAAACTCAATCACAAACGCAATCTCAAACTCAATCACACACTCAGTCTCAACCTGAATCTCAAACTCAATCTCAACATCAATCACAAACGTAATCACAAACTCAATCTCAAACTCAATGACAAATTCAATCACAAACTGAATCACCAACTCAATCACAATCTCATTCTCAAACTCAATCACAAACTCAATCACAAACTCAATCACAATCTCAATCTCAAACTGAATCACAAACTGAATCACAAACTCAATCTCAAAATCAATCAGAAACTCAGTCTCAAACTCAATCAGAAACTCAATCTCAAACCCAATCTCAAGATAAATCACAAGCTCAATCAGTAACTCAATCACAAACTCAATCACAAACTCAATCTGAAACTCAATGACAAATTCAATCACAAACTGAATCACAATCTCAATCGTAAAATCAATCTCAAACTCAATCACAAACTCAATCACTAACTTTATCTGAAAATCAATCACACAATCTATCACAAACTCAATCACAAACTCAATCTCAAACTCAATCTCAAACACAATCTCAAACTCAATCACAAACTCAATCTCAAACTCAATCTCAAACTCAATCTCAAACTCAATCACCATCTCAATCACAAACTCAATCTCAAACTCAATCTCAAACTCAATAACAAACTCAATCTCAAACTCAACCACAAACACAATGACAAAAACAACCTCAAAATCATCACAAACTCAATCTCAAACTCAATAACAAACTCAATCTCAAACTCAATCACAAACTCAATCTCAAACTCGATCACCAATTCAATCTCAAACTCAACCACAAACTCAATTGCAAACTCAATCTCATACTCAATCTCAATCCTAATCTCAAACTCAATCCCAAACTCAATCTCAAAGTCAATCACAAACTCAATCTCAAACTCAATCACAATCAAAATCTCAAACTCAATCACAAACTCAATCTCAAACTCAATCACAAACTCAGTCTCAACCTGAATCTCAAACTCAATCTCAACATCAATCACAAACGTAATCACAAACTCAATCTCAAACTCAATGACAAATTCAATCACAAACTGAATCACCAACTCAATCACAATCTCATTCTCAAACTCAATCACAAACTCAATCACAAACTCAATCACAATCTCAATCTCAAACTCAATCACAAACTCAATCACAAACTCAATCTCAAAAGCAATCAGAAACTCAGTCTCAAACTCAATCAGAAACTCAATCTCAAACCCAATCTCAAGATAAATCACAAGCTCTATCAGTAACTCAATCACAAACTCAATCACTAACTCAATCTGAAACTCAATGACAAATTCAATCACAAACTCAATCACAAACTGAATCACAATCTCAATCTCAAACTCAATCGCAATCTCAATCTCAAACTCAATCTCAAATTCAATCTCAAATTCAATCACAAACTCAATCTCAAAATCAGTCACAAATTCAATCACAAACTGAATCTCAAAGTCAATCAGAAACGTAGGCACAAACTCAATCTCAAACTCAATCTCAAACTCAATCTCAAACTCAATCACTAACTCAATCACAAACTCAATCTCAAACTCAATAACAAACTCAATCTCAAACTCAACCACAAACACAATGACAAATACAACCTCAAAATCATCACAAACTCAATCACAAACTCAATCTCAAACTCAATCACAAACTCAATCACTAACTTTATCAGAAAATCAATCACACAATCTATCACAAACTCAATCACAAACTCAATCTCAAACTCAATCTCAAACACAATCTCAAACTCAATCACAAACTCAATCTCAAACTCAATCTCAAACTCAATCTCAAACTCAATCACCATCTCAATCACAAACTCAATCTCAAACTCAATCTCAAACTCAATAACAAACTCAATCTCAAACTCAACCACAAACACAATGACAAATACAACCTCAAAATCATCACAAACCCAATCTCAAACTCAATAACAAACTCAATCTCAAACTCAATCACAAACTCAATCTCAAACTCGATCACCAACTCAATCTCAAACTCAATCACAAACTCAATTGCAAACTCAATCTCATACTCAATCTCAATCCTAATCTCAAACTCAATCCCAAACTCAATCTCAAAGTCAATCACAAACTCAATCTCAAACTCAATCACAATCACAATCTCAAACTCAATCACAAACTCAATCTCAAACTCAATCACAAACTCAGTCTCAACCTGAATCTCAAACTCAATCTCAACATCAATCACAAACGTAATCACAAACTCAATCTCAAACTCAATGTCAAATTCAATCACAAACTCAATCACAAACTGAATCACAATCTCAATCTCAACTCAATCGCAATCTCAATCTCAAACTCAATCTCAAATTCAATCTCAAATTCAATCACAAACTCAATCTCAAAATCAGTCACAAATTCAATCACAAACTGAATCTCAAAGTCAATCACAAACGTAGGCACAAACTCAATCTCAAACTCAATCTCAAACTCAATCTCAAACTCAATCACTAACTCAGTCACAAACTCAATCTCAAACTCAATCTCAAACTCAATAACAAACTCAATCTCAAATTCAACCACAAACACAATGACAAATACAACCTCAAAATCATCACAAACTCAATCACAAACTCAATCTCAAACTCAATCACAAACTCAATCTCAAACTCAATCTCAAACTCAATCACAAACTCAATCACTAACTTTATCTGAAAATCAATCACACAATCTATCACAAACTCAATCACAAACTCAATCTCAAACTCAATCTCAAACACAATCTCAAACTCAATCACAAACACAATGACAAAGACAACCTCAAAATCATCACAAACTCAATCTCAAACTCAATAACAAACTCAATCTCAAACTCAATCACAAACTCAATCTCAAACTCGATCACCAACTCAATCTCAAACTCAATCACAAACTCAATTGCAAACTCAATCTCATACTCAATCTCAATCCTAATCTCAAACTCAATCCCAAACTCAATCTCAAAGTCAATCACAAACTCAATCTCAAACTCAATCACAGTCACAATCTCAAACTCAATCACAAACTCAATCTCAAACTCAATCACAATCACAATCTCAAACTCAATCACAAACTCAGTCTCAACCTGAATCTCAAACTCAATCTCAACATCAATCACAAACGTCATCACAAACTCAATCTCAAACTCAATGACAAATTCAATCACAAACTGAATCACCAACTCAATCACAATCTCATTCTCAAACTCAATCACAAACTCAATCACAATCTCAATCTCAAACTGAATCACAAACTGAATCACAAACTCAATCTCAAAATCAATCAGAAACTCAGTCTCAAAGTCAATCAGAAACTCAATCTCAAACCCAATCTCAAGATAAATCAGAAGCTCAATCAGAAACTCAATCACAAACTCAATCTGAAACTCAATGACAAATTCAATCACAAACTCAATCACAAACTGAATCACAATCTCAATCTCAAACTCAATCGCAATCTCAATCTCAAACTCAATCTCAAATTCAATCTCAAATTCAATCACAAACTCAATCTCAAAATCAGTCACAAATTCAATCAGAAACTCAGTCTCAAAGTCAATCAGAAACTCAATCTCAAACCCAATCTCAAGATAAATCAGAAGCTCAATCAGTAACTCAATCACAAACTCAATCTGAAACTCAATGACAAATTCAATCACAAACTCAATCACAAACTGAATCACAATCTCAATCTCAAACTCAATCGCAATCTCAATCTCAAACTCAATCTCAAACTCAATCTCAAACTCAATCACTAACTCAATCACAAACTCAATCTCAAACTCAATCTCAAACTCAATAACAAACTCACTCTCAAACTCAACCACAAACACAATGACAAATACAACCTCAAAATCATCACAAACTCAATCACAAACTCAATCTCAAACTCAATCACAAACTCAATCAGAAACTCAATCACAAACTCAATCGTAAAATCAATCTCAAACTCAATCACAAACTCAATCACTAACTTTATCTGAAAATCAATCACACAATCTATCACAAACTCAATCACAAACTCAATCTCAAACTCAATCTCAAACACAATCTCAAACTCAACCACAAACTCAATCTCAAACTCAATCTCAAACTCAATCTCAAACTCAATCACTAACTCAATCACAAACTCAATCTCAAACTCAATCTCAAACTCAATAACAAACTCAATCTCAAACTCAACCACAAGCACAATGACAAATACAACCTCAAAATCATCACAAACTCAATCTCAAACTCAATCTCTAGCTCAATCACAAACTCAATCCCAAACTCAATCTCAAAGTCAATCACAAACTCAATCTCAAACTCAATCACAATCACAATCTCAAACTCAATCACAAACGCAATCTCAAACTCAATCACACACTCAGTCTCAACCTGAATCTCAAACTCAATCTCAACATCAATCACAAACGCAATCACAAACTTAATCTCAAACTCAATGACAAATTCAATCACAAACTGAATCACAAACTCAATCACAATCTCAATCTCAAACTCAATCACAAACTCAATCACAAACTCAATCACAATCTCAATCTCAAACTCAATCACAAACTGAATCACAAACTCAATCTCAAAATCAATCAGAAACTCAGTCTCAAACTCAATCAGAAACTCAATATCAAACCCAATCTCAAGATAAATCACAAGCTCAATCACTAACTCAATCACAAACTCTATCTGAAACTCAATGACAAATTCAATCACAAACTGCATCACAAACTGAATCACAATCTCAATCTCAAACTCAATCGCAATCTCAATCTCAAACTCAATCTCAAATTCAATCTCAAACTCAATCACAAACTCAATCTCAAACTCAATCACAAACTCAATCAGAAACTCAATCACAAGCTCAATCACAAACTCAATCTCAAACTCAATCAGAAACTCAATCAGAAACTCAATCACAATCTCAATCGTGAAATCAATCTCAAACTCAATCTCAAACTCGATCACCAACTCAATCTCAAACTCAATCACAAAATGAATCACAAACTCAATCTCAAAATCAATCAGAAACTCAGTCTCAAACTCAATCAGAAACTCAATCTCAAACCCAATCTCAAGATAAATCACAAGCTCAATTACTAACTCAATCTCAAACTCAATCTCAAACCCAATCTCAAACTCAATCCCAAACCCAATCTCAAACACAATCTCAAACTCAATCACAAACTCAATCTCAAACTCAATCTCAAACTCAATCTCAAACTCAATCTCAAACTCTATCTCAAACTCAATCACAAACTCAATCTCAAACTCAATCTCAAACTCAATCTCAAACTCAATCTCAAACTCAATCTCAAACTCAATCACAAACTCAATCTCAAACCCAATCTCAAACACAATCTCAAACTCAATCACAAACTCAATCTCAAACTCAATCTCAAACTCAATCTCAAACTCAATCTCAAACTCAATCACAAAGTCAATCTCAAACTCAATCACAAGCTCAATCACAAACTCAATCACAAACTCAATCACAAACTCAATCGCAAACTCAATCTCAAACTCAATCTCAAACTCAATCACAAATTCAATCTCAAATTCAATCACAAACTGAACCTCAAACTCAATCACAAACTCAGTCACAAACTGAATCACAAACTCAATCACAAATTCAATCACAAACTCAATCTCAAACTCAATCACAAACTGCATCACAAACTCAATCTCAAAATCAATCACAAACTCAGTCTCAAACTCAATCACAAACTCAATCACAAACTCAATCTAAAACTCAATCTCAAACCCAATCTCAAAATAAATCACCAACTCAATCACAAACTCAATCTCAAACTCAATCACAAGCTCAATCACAAAATCAATCACAAACTCAATCTCAAACTCAACCTCAAAGTCAATCTGAAGCTCAATCACAATCTCAATCTCAAACTCAATCACAAACTCAATCTCAAACTCAATCACAAACTCAGTCACAACCTGAATCTCAAACTCAATCTCAACATCAATCACAAACGCAATCAAAAACTGAATCACAAACTCAATCACAATCTCAATCTCAAACTCAATCACAAACTCAATCACAAACTCAATCACAAATTCAATCACAAACTGAATCTCAAAGTCAATCAAAAAAGTAGGCACAAACTCAATCACAAACTGAATCACAAGCTCAATCGTAAAATCAATCTCAAACTCAATCACAACCTCAATCACGAACTTTATCTGAAAATCAATCACAAAATCTATCACAAACTCAATCACAAACTCAATCTCAAACTCAATCTCAAACACAATCTCAAACTCAATCCCAAACCCAATCTCAAACACAATCACAAACGTAATCACAAACTCAATCTCAAACTCAATGACAAATTCAATCACAAACTCAATCACAAACTGAATCACAATCTCAATCTCAACTCAATCGCAATCTCAATCTCAAACTCAATCTCAAATTCAATCACAAACTCAATCTCAAAATCAGTCACAAATTCAATCACAAACTGAATCTCAAAGTCAATCACAAACGTAGGCACAAACTGAATCTCAAACTCAATCTCAAACTCAATCTCAAACTCAATCACTAACTCAGTCACAAACTCAATCTCAAACTCAATCTCAAACTCAATAACAAACTCAATCTCAAATTCAACCACAAACACAATGACAAATACAACCTCAAAATCATCACAAACTCAATCACAAACTCAATCTCAAACTCAATCACAAACTCAATCTCAAACTCAATCTCAAACTCAATCACAAACTCAATCACTAACTTTATCTGAAAATCAATCACACAATCTATCACAAACTCAATCACAAACTCAATCTCAAACTCAATCTCAAACACAATCTCAAACTCAATCACAAACACAATGACAAATACAACCTCAAAATCATCACAAACTCAATCTCAAACTCAATAACAAACTCAATCTCAAACTCAATCACAAACTCAATCTCAAACTCGATCACCAACTCAATCTCAAACTCAATCACAAACTCAATTGCAAACTCAATCTCATACTCAATCTCAATCCTAATCTCAAACTCAATCCCAAACTCAATCTCAAAGTCAATCACAAACTCAATCTCAAACTCAATCACAATCACAATCTCAAACTCAATCACAAACTCAATCTCAAACTCAATCACAATCACAATCTCAAACTCAATCACAAACTCAGTCTCAACCTGAATCTCAAACTCAATCTCAACATCAATCACAAACGTCATCACAAACTCAATCTCAAACTCAATGACAAATTCAATCACAAACTGAATCACCAACTCAATCACAATCTCATTCTCAAACTCAATCACAAACTCAATCACAATCTCAATCTCAAACTGAATCACAAACTGAATCACAAACTCAATCTCAAAATCAATCAGAAACTCAGTCTCAAAGTCAATCAGAAACACAATCTCAAACCCAATCTCAAGATAAATCAGAAGCTCAATCAGTAACTCAATCACAAACTCAATCTGAAACTCAATGACAAATTCAATCACAAACTCAATCACAAACTGAATCACAATCTCAATCTCAAACTCAATCGCAATCTCAATCTCAAACTCAATCTCAAATTCAATCTCAAATTCAATCACAAACTCAATCTCAAAATCAGTCACAAATTCAATCAGAAACTCAGTCTCAAAGTCAATCAGAAACTCAATCTCAAACCCAATCTCAAGATAAATCAGAAGCTCAATCAGTAACTCAATCACAAACTCAATCTGAAACTCAATGACAAATTCAATCACAAACTCAATCACAAACTGAATCACAATCTCAATCTCAAACTCAATCGCAATCTCAATCTCAAACTCAATCTCAAACTCAATCTCAAACTCAATCACTAACTCAATCACAAACTCAATCTCAAACTCAATCTCAAACTCAATAACAAACTCACTCTCAAACTCAACCACAAACACAATGACAAATACAACCTCAAAATCATCACAAACTCAATCACAAACTCAATCTCAAACTCAATCACAAACTCAATCAGAAACTCAATCACAAACTCAATCGTAAAATCAATCTCAAACTCAATCACAAACTCAATCACTAACTTTATCTGAAAATCAATCACACAATCTATCACAAACTCAATCACAAACTCAATCTCAAACTCAATCTCAAACACAATCTCAAACTCAACCACAAACTCAATCTCAAACTCAATCTCAAACTCAATCTCAAACTCAATCACTAACTCAATCACAAACTCAATCTGAAACTCAATCTCAAACTCAATAACAAACTCAATCTCAAACTCAACCACAAGCACAATGACAAATACAACCTCAAAATCATCACAAACTCAATCTCAAACTCAATCTCTAGCTCAATCACAAACTCAATCCCAAACTCAATCTCAAAGTCAATCACAAACTCAATCTCAAACTCAATCACAATCACAATCTCAAACTCAATCACAAACGCAATCTCAAACTCAATCACACACTCAGTCTCAACCTGAATCTCAAACTCAATCTCAACATCAATCACAAATGCAATCACAAACTTAATCTCAAACTCAATGACAAATTCAATCACAAACTGAATCACAAACTCAATCACAATCTCAATCTCAAACTCAATCACAAACTCAATCACAAACTCAATCACAATCTCAATCTCAAACTCAATCACAAACTGAATCACAAACTCAATCTCAAAATCAATCAGAAACTCAGTCTCAAACTCAATCAGAAACTCAATATCAAACCCAATCTCAAGATAAATCACAAGCTCAATCACTAACTCAATCACAAACTCTATCTGAAACTCAATGACAAATTCAATCACAAACTGCATCACAAACTGAATCACAATCTCAATCTCAAACTCAATCGCAATCTCAATCTCAAACTCAATCTCAAATTCAATCTCAAACTCAATCACAAACTCAATCTCAAACTCAATCACAAACTCAATCAGAAACTCAATCACAAGCTCAATCACAAACTCAATCTCAAACTCAATCAGAAACTCAATCAGAAACTCAATCACAATCTCAATCGTGAAATCAATCTCAAACTCAATCTCAAACTCGATCACCAACTCAATCTCAAACTCAATCACAAAATGAATCACAAACTCAATCTCAAAATCAATCAGAAACTCAGTCTCAAACTCAATCAGAAACTCAATCTCAAACCCAATCTCAAGATAAATCACAAGCTCAATTACTAACTCAATCTCAAACTCAATCTCAAACCCAATCTCAAACTCAATCCCAAACCCAATCTCAAACACAATCTCAAACTCAATCACAAACTCAATCTCAAACTCAATCTCAAACTCAATCTCAAACTCAATCTCAAACTCTATCTCAAACTCAATCACAAACTCAATCTCAAACTCAATCTCAAACTCAATCTCAAACTCAATCTCAAACTCAATCCCAAACTCAATCACAAACTCAATCTCAAACCCAATCTCAAACACAATCTCAAACTCAATCACAAACTCAATCTCAAACTCAATCTCAAACTCAATCTCAAACTCAATCTCAAACTCAATCACAAAGTCAATCTCAAACTCAATCACAAGCTCAATCACAAACTCAATCACAAACTCAATCACAAACTCAATCGCAAACTCAATCTCAAACTCAATCTCAAACTCAATCACAAATTCAATCTCAAATTCAATCACAAACTGAACCTCAAACTCAATCACAAACTCAGTCACAAACTGAATCACAAACTCAATCACAAATTCAATCACAAACTCAATCTCAAACTCAATCACAAACTGCATCACAAACTCAATCTCAAAATCAATCACAAACTCAGTCTCAAACTCAATCACAAACTCAATCACAAACTCAATCTAAAACTCAATCTCAAACCCAATCTCAAAATAAATCACCAACTCAATCACAAACTCAATCTCAAACTCAATCACAAGCTCAATCACAAAATCAATCACAAACTCAATCTCAAACTCAACCTCAAAGTCAATCTGAAGCTCAATCACAATCTCAATCTCAAACTCAATCACAAACTCAATCTCAAACTCAATCACAAACTCAGTCACAACCTGAATCTCAAACTCAATCTCAACATCAATCACAAACGCAATCAAAAACTGAATCACAAACTCAATCACAATCTCAATCTCAAACTCAATCACAAACTCAATCACAAACTCAATCACAAATTCAATCACAAACTGAATCTCAAAGTCAATCAAAAAAGTAGGCACAAACTCAATCACAAACTGAATCACAAGCTCAATCGTAAAATCAATCTCAAACTCAATCACAACCTCAATCACGAACTTTATCTGAAAATCAATCACAAAATCTATCACAAACTCAATCACAAACTCAATCTCAAACTCAATCTCAAACACAATCTCAAACTCAATCCCAAACCCAATCTCAAACACAATCACAAACGTAATCACAAACTCAATCTCAAACTCAATGACAAATTCAATCACAAACTCAATCACAAACTGAATCACAATCTCAATCTCAACTCAATCGCAATCTCAATCTCAAACTCAATCTCAAATTCAATCACAAACTCAATCTCAAAATCAGTCACAAATTCAATCACAAACTGAATCTCAAAGTCAATCACAAACGTAGGCACAAACTGAATCTCAAACTCAATCTCAAACTCAATCTCAAACTCAATCACTAACTCAGTCACAAACTCAATCTCAAACTCAATCTCAAACTCAATAACAAACTCAATCTCAAATTCAACCACAAACACAATGACAAATACAACCTCAAAATCATCACAAACTCAATCACAAACTCAATCTCAAACTCAATCACAAACTCAATCTCAAACTCAATCTCAAACTCAATCACAAACTCAATCACTAACTTTATCTGAAAATCAATCACACAATCTATCACAAACTCAATCACATACTCAATCTCAAACTCAATCTCAAACACAATCTCAAACTCAATCACAAACACAATGACAAATACAACCTCAAAATCATCACAAACTCAATCTCAAACTCAATAACAAACTCAATCTCAAACTCAATCACAAACTCAATCTCAAACTCGATCACCAACTCAATCTCAAACTCAATCACAAACTCAATTGCAAACTCAATCTCATACTCAATCTCAATCCTAATCTCAAACTCAATCCCAAACTCAATCTCAAAGTCAATCACAAACTCAATCTCAAACTCAATCACAATCACAATCTCAAACTCAATCACAAACTCAATCTCAAACTCAATCACAATCACAATCTCAAACTCAATCACAAACTCAGTCTCAACCTGAATCTCAAACTCAATCTCAACATCAATCACAAACGTCATCACAAACTCAATCTCAAACTCAATGACAAATTCAATCACAAACTGAATCACCAACTCAATCACAATCTCATTCTCAAACTCAATCACAAACTCAATCACAATCTCAATCTCAAACTGAATCACAAACTGAATCACAAACTCAATCTCAAAGTCAATCAGAAACACAATCTCAAACCCAATCTCAAGATAAATCAGAAGCTCAATCAGTAACTCAATCACAAACTCAATCTGAAACTCAATGACTAATTCAATCACAAACTCAATCACAAACTGAATCACAATCTCAATCTCAAACTCAATCGCAATCTCAATCTCAAACTCAATCTCAAATTCAATCTCAAATTCAATCACAAACTCAATCTCAAAATCAGTCACAAATTCAATCAGAAACTCAGTCTCAAAGTCAATCAGAAACTCAATCTCAAACCCAATCTCAAGATAAATCAGAAGCTCAATCAGTAACTCAATCACAAACTCAATCTGAAACTCAATGACAAATTCAATCACAAACTCAATCACAAACTGAATCACAATCTCAATCTCAAACTCAATCGCAATCTCAATCTCAAACTCAATCTCAAACTCAATCTCAAACTCAATCACTAACTCAATCACAAACTCAATCTCAAACTCAATCTCAAACTCAATAACAAACTCACTCTCAAACTCAACCACAAACACAATGACAAATACAACCTCAAAATCATCACAAACTCAATCACAAACTCAATCTCAAACTCAATCACAAACTCAATCAGAAACTCAATCACAAACTCAATCGTAAAATCAATCTCAAACTCAATCACAAACTCAATCACTAACTTTATCTGAAAATCAATCACACAATCTATCACAAACTCAATCACAAACTCAATCTCAAACTCAATCTCAAACACAATCTCAAACTCAACCACAAACTCAATCTCAAACTCAATCTCAAACTCAATCTCAAACTCAATCACTAACTCAATCACAAACTCAATCTGAAACTCAATCTCAAACTCAATAACAAACTCAATCTCAAACTCAACCACAAGCACAATGACAAATACAACCTCAAAATCATCACAAACTCAATCTCAAACTCAATCTCTAGCTCAATCACAAACTCAATCCCAAACTCAATCTCAAAGTCAATCACAAACTCAATCTCAAACTCAATCACAATCACAATCTCAAACTCAATCACAAACGCAATCTCAAACTCAATCACACACTCAGTCTCAACCTGAATCTCAAACTCAATCTCAACATCAATCACAAACGCAATCACAAACTTAATCTCAAACTCAATGACAAATTCAATCACAAACTGAATCACAAACTCAATCACAATCTCAATCTCAAACTCAATCACAAACTCAATCACAAACTCAATCACAATCTCAATCTCAAACTCAATCACAAACTGAATCACAAACTCAATCTCAAAATCAATCAGAAACTCAGTCTCAAACTCAATCAGAAACTCAATATCAAACCCAATCTCAAGATAAATCTCAAACTCAATCACAACCTCAATCACGAACTTTATCTGAAAATCAATCACAAAATCTATCACAAAATCAATCACAAAATCTATCACAAACTCAATCACAAACTCAATCTCAAACTCAATCACAAACTCAATCTCAAATTCAATCTCAAACTCAATCACAAACTCAATCTCAAACTCAATCTCAAACACAATCACAAACTCAATCTCAAACTCACTCACAAACTCAGTCAAAAACTCAATCACAAATTCAATATCAAACTCAATCACAATCTCAAACTCAATCAAAAACCTAATCACAAACTCAATCACAAACTCAATCTCAAACTCAATCTCAAACTCAATCACAAGCTCAATCACAAGCTCAATCACAAACTCAATCTCAAACTCAATCACAAACTGAATCTTAAACTGAATCACAAACTCCATCTCAAACTCAATCTCAAACTCAATCTCAAACTCAATCTCAAACTCAATCACAAACTCAATCACAAACCCAATCACAAACTCTATCACAAACTCAATCACAAACTCAATCACAAGCTCAATCTCAAACTCAATCACAAACTCAATCACAAGCTCAATTACGAATTCAATCTCAAACTCAATCACAAACTCAATCACAAACTCAATCTCAAACTCAATCTCAAACTCAATCACAAGCTCAATCACGAATTCAATCACAAACTCAATCACAAGCTCAATCACGAATTCAATCACAAACTCAATCACAAACTCAATCACAAACTCAATCACAAACTCAATCTCAAACTCAATCACAAGCTCAATCACGAATTCAATCACAAACTCAATCACAAACTCAAACTCAAACTCAATCTCAAACTCAATCTCAAACTCAATCTCAAACTCAATCACAAGCTCAATCACAAACTCAATCACAAACTCAATCACAAGCTCAATCTCAAACTCAATCTCAAACTCAATCGCAAGCTCAATCACGAATTCAATCACAAACTCAATCTCAAACTCAATCACAAGCTCAATCACGAATTCAATCACAAACTCAATCACAAACTCAATCACAAACTCAATCACAAGCTCAATCTCAAACTCAATCTCAAACTCAATCACAAGCTCAATCACGAATTCAATCACAACCTCAATCTCAAACTCAATCACCAACTCAATCACAAACTCAATCACAAACTCAATCACAAACACAATCACAAGCTCAATCTCAAACTCAATCACAAACTCAATCTCAAACTCAATCTCAAACTCAATCCCAAACCCAATCTCAAACACAATCTCAAACTCAATCCCAAACCCAATCTCAAACACAATCTCAAACTCAATCACAAACTCAATCTCAAACTCAATCTCAAACTCAATCACAATATCTATCACAAACTCAATCACAAACTCAATCTCAAACTCAATCTCAAACACAATCTCAAACTCAATCCCAAACCCAATCTCAAACACAATCTCAAACTCAATCACAAACTCAATCTCAAAATCAATCTCAAACTCAATCTCAAACTCAATCACTAACTCAATCACAAACTCAATCTCTAACTCAATCTCAAACTCAATCACAAACTCAATCTCAAACTCAATCACAAACTCAATCTCAAACTCAATCTCAAACTCAATCACTAACTCAATCACAAACTCAGTCTCAAACTCAATCACAAACTCAATCTCTAACTCAATCACAAACTCAATCACAAATTCAATATCAAACTCAATCACAATCTCAAACTCAATCAAAAACTTAATCACAAACTCAGTCTCAAAATCAATCACAAACTCACTTGCAAACTCAAACTCAAACTGAATCTCAAACTCATTCCCAAACTGAGTCACAAACTCAATCAGAAATACAATCTCTAAATCAATCACAAACTCAATTTCAACTCTACCTCAAACTCAATCACAAACTCAATCACAATCTCAATCTCAAATTCAATCTCAAATTCAATCACAAACTCAATCTCAAACTCAGTCACAAATTCAATCACAAACTGAATCTCAAAGTCAATCAAAAAAGTAGGCACAAACTCAATCACAAACTGAATCACAAGCTCAATCACAAACACAATCACAAACTCAATCTCAAACTCAATCACAAACTCAATCACGAACTTTATCTGAAAATCAATCACAATATCTATCACAAACTCAATCACAACCTCAATCTCAAACTCAATCTCAAACACAATCTCAAACTCAATCCCAAACCCAATCTCAAACACAATCTCAAACTCAATCACAAACTCAATCTCAAACTCAATCTCAAACTCAATCTCAAACTCAATCACAAACTCAATCTCAAACTCAATCACAAACTCAATCTCAAATTCAATCTCAAACTCAATCTCAAACTCAATCACAAACTCAATCACAAACCCAATCACAAACTCTATCACAAACTCAATCACAAACTCAATCACAAGCTCAATCTCAAACTCAATCACAAACTCAATCACAAGCTCAATTACGAATTCAATCTCAAACTCAATCACAAACTCAATCACAAACTCAATCTCAAACTCAATCTCAAACTCAATCACAAGCTCAATCACGAATTCAATCACAAACTCAATCACAAGCTCAATCACGAATTCAATCTCAAACTCAATCACAAACTCAATCTCAAACTCAATCTCAACCTCAATCTCAAACTCAATCACTAACTCAATCACAAACTCAATCTCAAACTCAATCTCAAACTCAATCACAAACTCAATCTCAAACTCAATCACAAACTCAATCTCAAATTCAATCTCAAACTCAATCACAAACTCAATCTCAAACTCAATCTCAAACACAATCACAAACTCAATCTCAAACTCACTCACAAACTCAGTCAAAAACTCAATCACAAATTCAATATCAAACTCAATCACAATCTCAAACTCAATCAAAAACCTAATCACAAACTCAATCACAAACTCAATCTCAAACTCAATCTCAAACTCAATCACAAGCTCAATCACAAGCTCAATCACAAACTCAATCTCAAACTCAATCACAAACTGAATCTTAAACTGAATCACAAACTCCATCTCAAACTCAATCTCAAACTCAATCTCAAACTCAATCTCAAACTCAATCACAAACTCAATCACAAACCCAATCACAAACTCAATCTCAAACTCAATCACAAGCTCAATCACGAATTCAATCACAAACTCAATCACAAACTCAATCACAAACTCAATCACAAGCTCAATCTCAAACTCAATCTCAAACTCAATCACAAGCTCAATCACGAATTCAATCACAAACTCAATCTCAAACTCAATCACCAACTCAATCACAAACTCAATCACAAACTCAATCACAAACACAATCACAAGCTCAATCTCAAACTCAATCACAAACTCAATCTCAAACTCAATCTCAAACTCAATCCCAAACCCAATCTCAAACACAATCTCAAACTCAATCCCAAACCCAATCTCAAACACAATCTCAAACTCAATCACAAACTCAATCTCAAACTCAATCTCAAACTCAATCACAATATCTATCACAAACTCAATCACAAACTCAATCTCAAACTCAATCTCAAACACAATCTCAAACTCAATCCCAAACCCAATCTCAAACACAATCTCAAACTCAATCACAAACTCAATCTCAAAATCAATCTCAAACTCAATCTCAAACTCAATCACTAACTCAATCACAAACTCAATCTCTAACTCAATCTCAAACTCAATCACAAACTCAATCTCAAACTCAATCACAAACTCAATCTCAAACTCAATCTCAAACTCAATCAGTAACTCAATCACAAACTCAATCTCAAACTCAATCACAAACTCAATCTCTAACTCAATCACAAACTCAATCACAAATTCAATATCAAACTCAATCACAATCTCAAACTCAATCAAAAACTTAATCACAAACTCAGTCTCAAAATCAATCACAAACTCACTTGCAAACTCAAACTCAAACTGAACCTCAAACTCATTCCCAAACTGAGTCACAAACTCAATCAGAAATACAATCTCTAAATCAATCACAAACTCAATTTCAACTCTACCTCAAACTCAATCACAAACTCAATCACAATCTCAATCTCAAATTCAATCTCAAATTCAATCACAAACTCAATCTCAAACTCAGTCACAAATTCAATCACAAACTGAATCTCAAAGTCAATCAAAAAAGTAGGCACAAACTCAATCACAAACTGAATCACAAGCTCAATCACAAACACAATCACAAACTCAATCTCAAACTCAATCACAAACTCAATCACGAACTTTATCTGAAAATCAATCACAATATCTATCACAAACTCAATCACAACCTCAATCTCAAACTCAATCTCAAACTCAATCTCAAACTCAATCACAAACTCAATCTCAAACTCAATCACAAACTCAATCTCAAATTCAATCTCAAACTTAATCACAAAATCAATATCCAACTCATTCAGAAACTCAATCACAAACACAATCACAAACTCAATCTCAAACTCACTCACAAACTCAGTCAAAAACTCAATCACAAATTCAATATCAAACTCAATCACAATCTCAAACTCAATCAAAAACCTAATCACAAACTCAATCACAAATCCAATCTCAAACTCAATCTCAAACTCAATCACAAGCTCAATCACAAACTCAATCAGAAGCTCAATCACAAGCTCAATCACAAACTCAATCTCAAACTCAATCACAAACTGAATCTTAAACTCAATCACAAACTCAATCTCAAACTCAATCTCAAACTCAATCTCAAACTCAATCTCAAACTCAATCACAAGCTCAATCACGAATTCAATCACAAACTCAATCACAAACTCAATCACAAACTCAATCACAAACTCAATCACAAGCTCAATCTCAAACTGAATCTCAAATTCAATCACAAGCTCAATCACGAATTCAATCACAAACTCAATCACAAACTCAATCACAAACTCAATCACAAGCTCAATCACAAACTCAATCACAAGCTCAATCACAAACTCAAACTCAAACTCAATCTCAAACTCAATCACAAACTCAATCTCTAACTCAATTCCAAACTCAATCACAAATTCAATATCAAACTCAATCACAATCTCAAACTCAATCAAAAACTTAATCACAAACTCAGTCTCAAAATCAATCACAAACTCACTTGCAAACTCAAACTCAAACTGAATCTCAAACTCATTCCCAAACTGAGTCACAAACTCAATCAGAAATACAATCTCAAAATCAATCACAAACTCAATTTCAAACTCTACCTCAAACTCAATCACAAACTCAATCACAATCTCAATCTTAAATTCAATCTCAAACTCAATCTCAAACTCAGTCACAAATTCAATCACAAACTGAATCTCAAAGTCAATCAAAAAAGTAGGCACAAACTCAATCACAAACTGAATCACAAGCTCAATCACAAACACAATCACAAACTCAATCTCAAACTCAATCACAAACTCAATCACGAACTTTATCTGAAAATCAATCACAAAATCTATCACAAACTCAATCACAAACTCAATCTCAAACTCAATCTCAAACACAATCTCAAACTCAATCACAAACTCAATCTCAAACTCAATCTCAAACTCAATCTCAAACTCAATCACAAACTCAATCTCAAACTCAATCACAAACTCAATCTCAAATTCAATCTCAAACTTAATCACAAAATCAATATCCAACTCATTCAGAAACTCAATCACAAACACAATCACAAACTCAATCTCAAACTCACTCACAAACTCAGACAAAAATTCAATCACAAATTCAATATCAAACTCAATCACAATCTCAAACTCAATCAAAAAATTAATCACAAACTCAATCACAAATCCAATCTCAAACTCAATCTCAAACTCAATCACTAACTCAATCACAAACTCAATCTCAAACTCACTCACAAACTCAGTCAAAAACTCAATCACAAATTCAATATCAAACTCAATCACAATCTCAAACTCAATCAAAAACCTAATCACAAACTCAATCACAAATCCAATCTCAAACTCAATCTCAAACTCAATCTCTAACTCAATCTCAAACTCAATCACTAACTCAATCACAAACTCAATCACAAACTCAATCTCAAACTCAATCTCAAACTCAATCTCAAACTCAATCACTAACTCAATCACAAACTCAATCACAAACTCAATCTCAAACTCAATCTCAAACTCAATCTCAAACTCAATCACTAACTCAATCACAAACTCAATCTCAAACTCAATCTCAAACTCAATCTCTAACTCAATCACAAACTCAATCACAAATTCAATATCAAACTCAATCACAATCTCAAACTCAATCAAAAACCTAATCACAAACTCAATCACAAATCCAATCTCAAACTCAATCTCAAACTCAATCTCTAACTCAATCTCAAACTCAATCACTAACTCAATCACAAACTCAATCACAAACTCAATCTCAAACTCAATCTCAAACTCAATCTCAAACTCAATCACTAACTCAATCACAAACTCAATCTCAAACTCAATCACAAACTCAATCTCTAACTCAATCACAAACTCAATCACAAATTCAATATCAAACTCAATCACAATCTCAAACTCAATCAAAAACTTAATCACAAACTCAGTCTCAAAATCAATCACAAACTCACTTGCAAACTCAAACTCAAACTGAATCTCAAACTCATTCTCAAACTGAGTCACAAACTCAATCAGAAATACAATCTCAAAATCAATCACAAACTTAATTTCAACTCTACCTCAGCTCAATCACAAACTCAATCACAATCTCAATCTCAAATTCAATCTCAAATTCAATCACAAACTCAATCTCAAACTCAGTCACAAATTCAATCACAAACTGAATCTCAAAGTCAATCAAAAAAGTAGGCACAAACTCAATCACAAACTGAATCACAAGCTCAATCACAAACACAATCACAAACTCAATCTCAAACTCAATCACAAACTCAATCACGAACTTTATCTGAAAATCAATCACAAAATCTATCACAAACTCAATCACAAACTCAATCTCAAACTCAATCTCAAACACAATCTCAAACTCAATCCCAAACCCAATCTCAAACACAATCTCAAGCTCAATCTCAAACTCAATCTCAAACTCAATCACAAACTCAATCACCAACTGAATCTCAATCTCAATCACAAACTCAATCTCAAACTCAATCACTAACTCAATCACAAACTCAATCTCAAACTCAATCCCAAACCCAATCTCAAACACAATCTCAAACTCAATCACAAACTCAATCACCAACTGAATCTCAATCTCAATCACAAACTCAATCTCAAACTCAATCACTAACTCAATCACAAACTCAATCTCAAACTCAATCCCAAACCCAATCTCAAACACAATCTCAAACTCAATCACAAACTCCATCTCAAACTCAATCTCAAACTCAATCTCAAACTCGATCACTAACTCAATCACAAACTCAATCTCTAACTCAATCTCAAACTCAATCACAAACTCAATCACAAACTCAATCTCAAACTCAATCTCAAACTCAATCTCAAACTCAATCACTAACTCAATCACAAACTCAATCTCTAACTCAATCACAAACTCAATCTCAAACTCAATCACAAACTCAATCTCGATCAAAAACTTAATCACAAACTCAGTCTCAAAATCAATCACAAACTCACTCGCAAACTCAAACTCAAACTGTATCTCAAACTCATTCCCAAACTGAGTCACAAACTCAATCAGAAATACAATCTCAAAATCATTCACAAACTCAATTTCAAACTCTACCTCAAACTCAATCACAAATTCACTGTCAATCTCAATCACAAACTCAATCTCAAATTCAATATCAAACTCAATCACAAACTCAATCTCAAAGTCAATCACAAATTCAATCACAAACTGAACCTCCAACTCAATCACAAACTCAGTCACAAACTGAACCTCAAACTCAATCTCAAATTCAATATCAAATTCAATATTAAACTCAATCACAATCTCAAGCTCAATCAAAAACCTAATCTCAAACTCAATCACAAATTCAATCACAAACTGAACCTCAAACTCAATCACAAACTGAATCGCAAACTCAATCTAAAACTCAATCACAAAATAAATCACCAACTCAATCTCAACCACAATCTCATACTCAATCACAAACTCAATCACAAACTCAATCACAAACTCAATCACAAACTCAGTCACAAACTCACTCACAAACTCAGTCACAAACTCAATCACAAACTCAATCACAAACTCAATCACAATCTCAATCTCAAACTCAATCTCAAACTCAATCACTAACTCAATCACAAACTCAATCTCTAACTCAATCTCAAACTCAATCACAAACTCAATCCCAAACCCAATCTCAAACACAATCTCAATCTCAATCACAAACTCAATCTCAAACTCAATCTCAAACTCAATCTCAAACTCAATCACTAACTCAATCACAAACTCAATCTCAAACTCAATCTCAAACTCAATCACAAACTCAATCTCAAACTCAATCACAAACTCAATCTCAAATTCAATCTCAAACTTAATCACAAAATCAATATCCAACTCATTCAGAAACTCAATCACAAACACAATCACAAACTCAATCTCAAACTCACTCACAAACTCAGTCACAAACTCAATCACAAATTCAATATCAAACTCAATCACAATCTCAAACTCAATCAAAAACTTAATCACAAACTCAGTCTCAAAATCAATCACAAACTCACTCGCAAACTCAAACTCAAACTGTATCTCAAACTCATTCCCAAACTGAGTCACAAACTCAATCAGAAATACAATCTCAAAATCAATCACAAACTCAATTTCAAACTCTACCTCAAACTCAATCACAAACTCACTGTCAATCTCAATCACAAACTCAATCTCAAATTCAATATCAAACTCAATCACAAACTCAATCTCAAAGTCAATCACAAATTCAATCACAAACTGAACCTCAAACACAATCTCAAACTCAATCACAAACTCAATCAACAACTGAATCTCAATCTCAATCACTAACTCAATCACAAACTCAATCTCAAACTCAATCCCAAACCCAATCTCAAACACAATCTCAAACTCAATCACAAACTCCATCTCAAACTCAATCTCAAACTCAATCTCAAACTCGATCACTAACTCAATCACAAACTCAATCTCTAACTCAATCTCAAACTCAATCACAAACTCAATCTCAAACTCAATCTCAAACTCAATCTCAAACTCAATCACTAACTCAATCACAAACTCAATCTCTAACTCAATCTCAAAATCAATCACAAACTCAATCTCAAACTCAATCACAAACTCAATCTCAATCAAAAACTTAATCACAAACTCAGTCTCAAAATCAATCACAAACTCACTCGCAAACTCAAACTCAAACTGTATCTCAAACTCATTCCCAAACTGAGTCACAAACTCAATCAGAAATACAATCTCAAAATCAATCACAAACTCAATTTCAAACTCTACCTCAAACTCAATCACAAATTCACTGTCAATCTCAATCACAAACTCAATCTCAAATTCAATATCACTCTCAATCACAAACTCAATCTCAAAGTCAATCACAAATTCAATCACAAACTGAACCTCAAACTCAATCACAAACTCAGTCACATACTGAACCTCAAACTCAATCTCAAATTCAATATCAAATTCAATATCAAACTCAATCACAATCTCAAGCTCAATCAAAAACCTAATCTCAAACTCAATCACAAATTCAATCACAAACTGAACCTCAAACTCAATCACAAACTGAATCGCAAACTCAATCTAAAACTCAATCACAAAATAAATCACCAACTCAATCTCAACCACAATCTCATACTCAATCACAAACTCAATCACAAACTCAATCACAAACTCATTCACAAACTCAGTCACAAACTCACTCACAAACTCAGTCACAAACTCAATCACAAACTCAATCACAAACTCAATCACAATCTCAATCTCAAACTCAATCTCAAACTCAATCACTAACTCAATCACAAACTCAATCTCTAACTCAATCTCAAACTCAATCACAAACTCAATCCCAAACCCAATCTCAAACACAATCTCAATCTCAATCACAAACTCAATCTCAAACTCAATCTCAAACTCAATCTCAAACTCAATCACTAACTCAATCACAAACTCAATCTCAAACTCAATCTCAAACTCAATCACAAACTCAATCTCAAACTCAATCACAAACTCAATCTCAAATTCAATCTCAAACTTAATCACAAAATCAATATCCAACTCATTCAGAAACTCAATCACAAACACAATCACAAACTCAATCTCAAACTCACTCACAAACTCAGTCACAAACTCAATCACAAATTCAATATCAAACTCAATCACAATCTCAAACTCAATCAAAAACTTAATCACAAACTCAGTCTCAAAATCAATCACAAACTCACTCGCAAACTCAAACTCAAACTGAATCTCAAACTCATTCCCAAACTGAGTCACAAACTCAATCAGAAATACAATCTCAAAATCAATCACAAACTCAATTTCAAACTTAATCTCAAACTCAATCACAAACTGAATCTCAATCTCAATCACAAACTCAATCTCAAATTCAATATCAAACTCAATCACAATATCAAACTCAATCAAAAACTCAATCTCAAAGTCAATCACAAATTCAATCACAAACTGAACCTCAAACTCAATCACAAACTCAGTCACAAACTGAACCTCAAACTCAATCTCAAACTCAATCACAAACTCAATCTCAAACTCAATCTCAAACTCAATCTCAAACTCAATCACTAACTCAATCTCAAACTCAATCACAAACTCAATCACAAACTGAACCTCAAACTCAATCTCAAATTCAATATCAAATTCAATCTCAACCTCAATCAAAAACCTAATCTCAAACTCAATCTCAAATTCAATCACAAACTGAACCTCAAACTCAATCACAAACTCAGTCACAAACTGAATCTCAAACTCAATCTAAAACTCAATCTCAAACCCAATCTCAAAATAAATCACCAACTCAATCTCAACCACAATCTCATACTCAATCACAAACTCACTCACAAACTCAGTCACAAACTCAATCACAAACTCAATCTAAAACTCAATCTCAAACCCAATCTCAAAATAAATCACCAACTCAATCTCAACCACAATCTCATACTCAATCACAAACTCACTCACAAACTCAGTCACAAACTCAATCACAAACTCAATCTAAAACTCAATCTCAAACCCAATCTCAAAATAAATCACCAACTCAATCTCAACCACAATCTCATACTCAATCACAAACTCAATCACAAACTCACTCACAAACTCACTCACAAACTCAGTCACAAACTCAATCACAAACTCAATCACAAACTCAATCTCAAACTCAATCACAAACTCAATCACAAACTCACTCACAAATTCAGTCACAAACTCAATCACAAACTCAATCACAAACTCAATCTCAAACTCAATCTCAAACTCAATCACAAACTCACTCACAAACTCAGTCACAAACTCAATCACAAAATCAATCACAAAATCAATCACAAACTCAATCACATACTCAATCACAAAATCAATCACAAACTCAATCTCAAACTCAATCACAAACTCAATCACGAACTTTATCTGAAACTCAATCACAAAATCTATCACAAACTCAATCTCAAACTCAACCTCAAACTCAATCTGAAGCTCAATCACAAACTCAATCTCAAAATCAGTCACAAATTCAATCACAAACTGAATCTCAAAGTCAATCAAAAAAGTAGGCACAAACTCAATCATAAACTCAATCACAAGCTCAATCACGAACTTTATCTGAAAATCAATCACAAAATCTATCACAAACTCAATCACAAACTCAATCTCAAACTCAATCTCAAAGTCAATCTCAAACACAATCTCAAACTCAATCTCAAACTCAATCTCAAACTCAATCACAAACTCAATCTCAAACTCAATCTCAAACTCAATCACAAACTCAATCTCAAATTCAATCTCAAACTTAATCACAAAATCAATATCCAACACATTCAGAAACTCAATCACAAACACAATCACAAACTCAATCTCAAACTCAATGACAAACTCAATCTCAAACTCAATCACAAACTCAATCTCAAACTCAATCACAAACTCAATCTCAAATTCAATCTCAAACTTAATCACAAAATCAATATCCAACACATTCAGAAACTCAATCACAAACACAATCACAAACTCAATCTCAAACTCACTCACAAACTCAGTCAAAAACTCAATCACAAATTCAATATCCAACTCAATCACAATCTCAAACTCAATCAAAAACTTAATCACAAACTCAATCACAAATCCAATCACAAACTCACTCGCAAACTCAAACTCAAACTGAATCTCAAACTCATTCCCAAACTGAGTCACAAACTCAATCAGAAATACAATCTCAAAATCAATCACAAACTCAATCTCAAACTCACTCACAAACTCAGTCAAAAACTTAATCACAAAATCAATATCCAACACATTCAGAAACTCAATCACAAACACAATCACAAACTCAATCTCAAACTCAATGACAAACTCAATCTCAAACTCAATCACAAACTCAATCTCAAACTCAATCACAAACTCAATCTCAAATTCAATCTCAAACTTAATCACAAAATCAATATCCAACACATTCAGAAACTCAATCACAAACACAATCACAAACTCAATCTCAAACTCACTCACAAACTCAGTCAAAAACTCAATCTCAAATTCAATCTCAAACTCAATCTCAAACACAATCTCAAACTCAATCACAAACTCAATCTCAAATTCAATCTCAAACACAATCTCAAACTCAATCACTAACTCAATCACAAACTCAATCTCAAACTCAATCTCAAACTCAATCATAAACTCAATCTCAAACTCAATCACAAACTCAATCTCAAATTCAATCTCAAACTCAATCTCAAACTCAATCACAAACTCAATCTCAAATTAAATCTCAAACACAATAACAAACTCAATCACAAACTCACTCACAAACTCAGTCACAAACTCAATCACAAGCTCAAATACAAGGTTAATCCCAAACTCAATCTCAAACTCAATCACAAACTCAATCACAAATACAATCACGAATTCATTCTCAAAATCAATCACAAACTCACTCGCAAACTCAAACTCAAACTGAATCTCAAACTCATTCCCAAACTCAATCACAAACTCAATCACAAATACAATCTCAAAATAAATCACAATCTCAATTTCAAACTCAACCTCAAACTCAACCTCAAACTCAATCACAAACTCGATCTCAAACTCAATCTCAATCCCAATCTCAAGCTCAATCACCAACTGAATCACAAACTCAACCTCAAACTCAACCTCAAACTCAATCACAAACTCGATCTCAAACTCAATCTCAAACCCAATCTCAAACTGAATCACCAACTGAATCACAAACACAAACTCAAACTCAATCACAAACTGTATCTCAAACGCAATCTTAAACTCAATCAAAAAATCAATCTCAAACTCCAGCAAAAACTCAATCACAAACTCAATCTCAAACTCAATCACAAATTCAATCACAATCTGAATCTCAAACTCAATCACAAACTCAATCACAAACTCAATCTCAAACTCAATCACAAACTCAATCACAAACTCAAACGTAAAATCAATCTCAACCTCAATCACAAACTCAATCACGAACTTTATCTGAAACTCAATCAGAAAATCTATCACAAACTCAATCACAAACTCAATCACAAACTCAATCTCAAACACAATCTCAAACTCAATCTCAAACACAATCTCAAACACAATCTCAAACTCAATCAGTCACTCAATCACAAACTCAATCTCAAACTCAATCTGAAACTCAATCACAAACTCAATCTCAAACTGAAGCACAAACTCAATCTCAAACTCAATCTCAAACTCAATCACAAACTCAATCTCAAATTCAATCTCAAACTTAATCACAAAATCAATATCCAACACATTCAGAAACTCAATCACAAACACAATCACAAACTCAATCTCAAACTCAATGACAAACTCAATCTCAAACTCAATCACAAACTCAATCTCAAACTCAATCACAAACTCAATCTCAAATTCAATCTCAAACTTAATCACAAAATCAATATCCAACACATTCAGAAACTCAATCACAAACACAATCACAAACTCAATCTCAAACTCACTCACAAACTCAGTCAAAAACTCAATCACAAATTCAATATCCAACTCAATCACAATCTCAAACTCAATCAAAAACTTAATCACAAACTCAATCACAAATCCAATCACAAACTCACTCGCAAACTCAAACTCAAACTGAATCTCAAACTCATTCCCAAACTGAGTCACAAACTCAATCAGAAATACAATCTCAAACTCAATCACAAACTCAATCTCAAACTCACTCACAAACTCAGTCAAAAACTTAATCACAAAATCAATATCCAACACATTCAGAAACTCAATCACAAACACAATCACAAACTCAATCTCAAACTCAATGACAAACTCAATCTCAAACTCAATCACAAACTCAATCTCAAACTCAATCACAAACTCAATCTCAAATTCAATCTCAAACTTAATCACAAAATCAATATCCAACACATTCAGAAACTCAATCACAAACACAATCACAAACTCAATCTCAAACTCACTCACAAACTCAGTCAAAAACTCAATCTCAAATTCAATCTCAAACTCAATCTCAAACACAATCTCAAACTCAATCACAAACTCAATCTCAAATTCAATCTCAAACACAATCTCAAACTCAATCACTAACTCAATCACAAACTCAATCTCAAACTCAATCTCAAACTCAATCATAAACTCAATCTCAAACTCAATCACAAACTCAATCTCAAATTCAATCTCAAACTCAATCTCAAACTCAATCACAAACTCAATCTCAAATTAAATCTCAAACACAATAACAAACTCAATCACAAACTCACTCACAAACTCAGTCACAAACTCAATCACAAGCTCAAATACAAGGTTAATCCCAAACTCAATCTCAAACTCAATCACAAACTCAATCACAAATACAATCACGAATTCATTCTCAAAATCAATCACAAACTCACTCGCAAACTCAAACTCAAACTGAATCTCAAACTCATTCCCAAACTCAATCACAAACTCAATCACAAATACAATCTCAAAATAAATCACAATCTCAATTTCAAACTCAATCTCAAACACAATCTCAAACTCAATCACTAACTCAATCACAAACTCAATCTCAAACTCAATCTCAAACTCAATCATAAACTCAATCTCAAACTCAATCACAAACTCAATCTCAAATTCAATCTCAAACTCAATCTCAAACTCAATCACAAACTCAATCTCAAATTAAATCTCAAACACAATAACAAACTCAATCACAAACTCACTCACAAACTCAGTCACAAACTCAATCACAAGCTCAAATACAAGGTTAATCCCAAACTCAATCTCAAACTCAATCACAAACTCAATCACAAATACAATCACGAATTCATTCTCAAAATCAATCACAAACTCACTCGCAAACTCAAACTCAAACTGAATCTCAAACTCATTCCCAAACTCAATCACAAACTCAATCACAAATACAATCTCAAAATAAATCACAATCTCAATTTCAAACTCAACCTCAAACTCAACCTCAAACTCAATCACAAACTCGATCTCAAACTCAATCTCAATCCCAATCTCAAGCTCAATCACCAACTGAATCACAAACTCAACCTCAAACTCAACCTCAAACTCAATCACAAACTCGATCTCAAACTCAATCTCAAACCCAATCTCAAACTGAATCACCAACTGAATCACAAACACAAACTCAAACTCAATCACAAACTGTATCTCAAACGCAATCTTAAACTCAATCAAAAAATCAATCTCAAACTCCAGCAAAAACTCAATCACAAACTCAATCTCAAACTCAATCACAAATTCAATCACAATCTGAATCTCAAACTCAATCACAAACTCAATCACAAACTCAATCTCAAACTCAATCACAAACTCAATCACAAACTCAAACGTAAAATCAATCTCAACCTCAATCACAAACTCAATCACGAACTTTATCTGAAACTCAATCAGAAAATCTATCACAAACTCAATCACAAACTCAATCACAAACTCAATCTCAAACACAATCTCAAACTCAATCTCAAACACAATCTCAAACACAATCTCAAACTCAATCAGTCACTCAATCACAAACTCAATCTCAAACTCAATCTGAAACTCAATCACAAACTCAATCTCAAACTGAAGCACAAACTCAATCTCAAACTCAATCTCAAACTCAATCACAAACTCAATCTCAAATTCAATCTCAAACTTAATCACAAAATCAATATCCAACACATTCAGAAACTCAATCACAAACACAATCACAAACTCAATCTCAAACTCAATGACAAACTCAATCTCAAACTCAATCACAAACTCAATCTCAAACTCAATCACAAACTCAATCTCAAATTCAATCTCAAACTTAATCACAAAATCAATATCCAACACATTCAGAAACTCAATCACAAACACAATCACAAACTCAATCTCAAACTCACTCACAAACTCAGTCAAAAACTCAATCACAAATTCAATATCCAACTCAATCACAATCTCAAACTCAATCAAAAACTTAATCACAAACTCAATCACAAATCCAATCACAAACTCACTCGCAAACTCAAACTCAAACTGAATCTCAAACTCATTCCCAAACTGAGTCACAAACTCAATCAGAAATACAATCTCAAACTCAATCACAAACTCAATCTCAAACTCACTCACAAACTCAGTCAAAAACTTAATCACAAAATCAATATCCAACACATTCAGAAACTCAATCACAAACACAATCACAAACTCAATCTCAAACTCAATGACAAACTCAATCTCAAACTCAATCACAAACTCAATCTCAAACTCAATCACAAACTCAATCTCAAATTCAATCTCAAACTTAATCACAAAATCAATATCCAACACATTCAGAAACTCAATCACAAACACAATCACAAACTCAATCTCAAACTCACTCACAAACTCAGTCAAAAACTCAATCTCAAATTCAATCTCAAACTCAATCTCAAACACAATCTCAAACTCAATCACAAACTCAATCTCAAATTCAATCTCAAACACAATCTCAAACTCAATCACTAACTCAATCACAAACTCAATCTCAAACTCAATCTCAAACTCAATCATAAACTCAATCTCAAACTCAATCACAAACTCAATCTCAAATTCAATCTCAAACTCAATCTCAAACTCAATCACAAACTCAATCTCAAATTAAATCTCAAACACAATAACAAACTCAATCACAAACTCACTCACAAACTCAGTCACAAACTCAATCACAAGCTCAAATACAAGGTTAATCCCAAACTCAATCTCAAACTCAATCACAAACTCAATCACAAATACAATCACGAATTCATTCTCAAAATCAATCACAAACTCACTCGCAAACTCAAACTCAAACTGAATCTCAAACTCATTCCCAAACTCAATCACAAACTCAATCACAAATACAATCTCAAAATAAATCACAATCTCAATTTCAAACTCAACCTCAAACTCAACCTCAAACTCAATCACAAACTCGATCTCAAACTCAATCTCAATCCCAATCTCAAGCTCAATCACCAACTGAATCACAAACTCAACCTCAAACTCAACCTCAAACTCAATCACAAACTCGATCTCAAACTCAATCTCAAACCCAATCTCAAACTGAATCACCAACTGAATCACAAACACAAACTCAAACTCAATCACAAACTGTATCTCAAACGCAATCTTAAACTCAATCAAAAAATCAATCTCAAACTCCAGCAAAAACTCAATCACAAACTCAATCTCAAACTCAATCACAAATTCAATCACAATCTGAATCTCAAACTCAATCACAAACTCAATCACAAACTCAATCTCAAACTCAATCACAAACTCAATCACAAACTCAAACGTAAAATCAATCTCAACCTCAATCACAAACTCAATCACGAACTTTATCTGAAACTCAATCAGAAAATCTATCACAAACTCAATCACAAACTCAATCACAAACTCAATCTCAAACACAATCTCAAACTCAATCTCAAACACAATCTCAAACACAATCTCAAACTCAATCAGTCACTCAATCACAAACTCAATCTCAAACTCAATCTGAAACTCAATCACAAACTCAATCTCAAACTGAAGCACAAACTCAATCTCAAATTCAATCTCAAACTCAATCACAAACTCAATCTCAAACTCAATCAGAAACTCAATCTCAAACACAATCACAAACTCAATCACAAACTCACTCACAAACTCAGTCACAAACTCAATCACAAGCTCAAACACAAGGTTAATCCCAAACTCAATCTCAAACTCAATCACAAACTCAATCACAAATACAATCACGAACTCATTCTCAAAATCAATCACAAACTCACTCGCAAACTCAAACTCAAACTGAATCTCAAACTCATTCCCAAACTCAATCACAAACTCAATCACAAATACAATCTCAAAATCAATCACAATCTCAATTTCAAACTCAATCTCAAACTCAACCTCAAACTCAATCACTAACTCAATCACAAACTGAATCTCAAATACAATCACAAACTCAATCTTAAACTCAATCACAAACTCAATCTCAAACTCAATCACAAACTGACTCTCAAACTCAATCACAAACTCAATCACAAATACAATCACAAACTCAATCTCAAACTCAATCACAAACTGAATCTCAAACTGAATCACAAACTCAATCTCAAATTCAATCTCAATCTCAATCTCAAACTGCATCACAAATTGAAGGAGGAGTGTGGTGGATGGGGACTGGTTGTGCCTCTGTTCAAGGAAAAAGTGGAACGCACTCAGACTTTCCTAGTGGCGGACGGAGGTGTAGAGTGATTGGATATCCATAGTGAAGAGGTGGCAGTTAGGGCCCGGAAACTGGAAATGGTCGAAGTGAGGTAGGGCATCAGAAGAGTCATGGATGTAGGTGAGAAGAGACTGGGCCAGGGGAGAAAAGATTGAGTCAAGATTGGAAGAAATAAGTTCATTGGGGCAGGAACAGGCTGACACAATGATTCTGCCGGGACAGTCCTGTTTGTGGATTTTGGGAAGGAGGTATAAACGGGCTGTCAGGACTATGAGGTTGGGAGCTGTGGAGAGAAGATCTCCAGAGGAGATGAGGTCAGTGACAGTTCTGTGGACAGTAGCTTCATGTTTGGTGGTGGGTGTCATGGCCCAGAGGGAGGTAGGAAGAAGAGATTGAGAGTTGGCGCTCAGCCTCTGCAAGGTAGAGGTCGGTCCGCCATACAACAACAGCACCACCTTTGTCTGCAAGTTTGATGACAATGTCAGGGTTAGATCTGAGGGAACCAAGTATGGCAGGTTCAGAGGGAGACAGCTTAGAGTGAGTGAAGGCGGCAGAAAAATTGAGATGGCCGATGTCACGCCAACAGTTCTCAATCAAACGTTTGAGAGAAGGGAAGAAGCCAGAGGGAGGGGTCCAGGTGGAGGAAAAATACTGGGGGCTTTGATCAAAGTATTTCCGAGCCTGTGAGGAGCTTTGGGACATTTTGAGATTGTGAAAGTAGCCGTAGAAATACAAGGATTTTTTTTCTTTTCTTTCTCTCTTCCTGGCTCCCTCTCTGACTCACTCACTCTCTCTTTCTCTCTCTGTCTCACCCTCTCACTCTGTGTCTTCCTCTCTGTCTCTCTCTGTCTCCTTCTCTGTCTGTCTCTCTGTCTCCCTCCCTGTCTAACCCTCTCTCACTCTGTCTTGCCCTCTATCTCTGTCTCTCTCTATATATATATCTCTCTCTCTGTCTCTCTGTCTCTCTCTCTCTGTATCTCTGTCTGTCTCTCTGTCTCTGTCTCTTTGACTCTCTCTTTCTGTCTCTCTCTGTCTCTGTCTCCCTTTTTCTGTCACTCCCTCTCTCTCTCTTTCTCTCTCTGTCTCTCTTTCTGTCTCTCTCTCTCTGTCTTTCCCGCTCCCTCTTTGTTATCCTAGGTTTTGGCAGCTTTGCCATCTTTCCAATTGTTTGGAAAGTTTAGCATCATGGGCCCATCGTGACAGACACAGAAGAGGCAGGGAGAAGAGAACGGGTTCTGAAGAAGTGGGGGATGGCGGGGGTATTTGGTGTGGGCGGGGGGGGGAGGGGGCGAGAGGAGTGACCTTCCAGTCCTGTAGCAAAAATAAACAAAGATAGTGCCAAATTCAAACAGTGACTGGCTGCCAATATTCAGCAGTGTTGATGGAAATGTAGTGTGTGTGTCTGTATATGTGTGTGTGCGTGTGTGAATGTGTGTCTCTCTGTGTGTCTATGTGTGTGTGAGTGAGTGTGTGTGTCTGTGTGTGTGTGTGAGTGAGCATGAGTGTGTGTATCTGTGTGAGTGCGTGTGTGTGTGTGACTGAGTGTGTGCGTCTGTGTGTGTGTGTGAGTGAGCGTGAGTGTGTGTAACTGTGTGTGCGTGAGTGTGTCTCTGTGTGTGAATGTGTGTGTCTCTGTGTGTCTGTGTCTGTATGTATGTGTGTCTGTAATTGTGAGTGTGTGTGAGTGTGTTTGTGTGTGTGTCTGTGTGAGTGTGTGTCTGTGATTGTGAGTGTGTGTGTATGTGTGTGAATCTGTTTGTGTGTGTGTGAGAGTGTGTGTGAGTGTATCTGTTAGTCAGTGTGTGGGAGTGTGTGCGTCTGTCTGTGTGTGAGTGTGTTTCTGTGTGTCTGTGTCTGTGTGAATGTGCGTGTCTGTGAGTGTGTCTGTGTCTGTGCGTGTGTGTGAGTGTGAATGTGCGTGTGAGTGTGTGAGTGTGTGTTTGTGCGGGAGTTTGTGTGTGTCTGAGAATGTGTGTCTGTGTGAGTCTGAGTGTGTGAGTGTGTGTGTGTGTCTGTATGTGTGTGTGTGTGAGTGTGAGTGTGTGTGTGAGTGTGAGTCTGTGTGTGTGAGTGTGAGTGTCTGTATGTGTGTGTGAGTGTGAGTGTCTGTATGTGTGTGTGTGTGTGTGTGTGAGTGTGTGTGTGAGTGTGTGTGTGTTGTGACTGTGTCTGTGTGAGTGTCAGTGTCTGAGTGAGTGTGAGTGTGAGTGTGTCTGTGTGTCTGTGAGAGTGTGTGTGTGTCTGTATGTGTGTGTGTGAGTGTGAGTGTGTGTGAGTGTGAGTGTGAGTGTGTGTGTGAGTGTGAGTGAGTATGTGTGTGTCTGTATGTGTGTGTGTGTGAGTGTGAGTGTGTGAGTGTGAGTGTGTGTGTGTCTGTATGTGTGTGTGAGTGTGTGTGTGAGTGTGTGTGTGTGTGTGTCTGTATGTGTGTGTGTGAGTGTGTGTGTGTCTGTATGTGTGTGTGTGTGTGAGTGTGTGTGTGTGAGTGTGTGTGTGTGAGTGTGAGTGTGTGAGTGAGTGTGTCTGTATATGTGTGTGTGTGAGTGTGAGTGTGTGTGAGTGTGTGAGTGTGAGTGCGTGTGAGTGTGTGTAAGTGTGTGTAAGTGTGTGTGTGTCTGCATGTGTGTGTGTGTGAGTGTGTGTGTGTGTGTGAGTGTGTGTGTGTGAGCGTGTGTGTGTCTGTATGTGTGTGTGTCTGAGTGTGAGTGTGAGTGTGTGTGTGTGAGTGTATGCGAGTGTGTGTGTGTGTGTGAGTGTGTGTGTGTGTGTGAGTGTGTGTGAGTGTATGCGAGTGTGTGTGAGTGTATGCGAGTGTGTGTGCGTGTGTGTGTGAGTGTGTGTGTGTGAGTGTGTGTGTGTGTGAGTGTGTGTGAGTGTGAGTGTGAGTGTGTGTGTGTCTGTATATGTGTATGTGTGTGAGTGTGTGTGTGTGAGTGTGAGTGTGTGAGTGTGAGTGCGTGTGAGTGTGTGTGAGAGTGTGTGTGTCTGCATGTGTGTGAGTGTGAGTGTGTGTGTGTGTGCGAGCGTGTGTGTGTCTGAGTGTGAGTGTGTGTGTGTGAGTGTATGCGAGTGTGTGTGTGTGTGAGTGTGTGTGTGTGAGTGTGTGTGTGAGTGCGTGTGTCTGTATGAGTGTGTGTGTGAGTGTGTGAGTGTGTGTGTGTGTGTGTCTGTGTGTGTGTGTATGTGTGTGTGAGTGTGTGTGAGTGTGTGTGTCTGTGTGTGTGTCTGTATGTGTGAGTGTGTGTGTGTGTGTGAGTGTGTGTGTCTGTGTGAGTGTGAGTGTGTGTGTGTGAGTGTGAGTGTGTGTGTGTGTGTGTGAGTATGTGTGTGTCTGTATGTGTGTGTGGGAGTGTGTGTGTGCATGAGTGTGAGTGTGTGTGTGCGAGTGTGAGTGTGTTTGAGTGTGTGTGAGTGTGAGAGTGTGTGAGTGTGTGTGTGTGTCTGTATGTGTGTGTGTGAGTGTGTGTGTGAGTGTGTGTGCGTGAGAGTGAGTGAGAGTGCGAGTGCGTGTGTGACTGTATGTGTGTGTGCGTATGAGTGTGTGTGTGTCGGTTTGAGTGTGTGAGTGTGTGTGTCTGTGTTAGTGTGTGTGTGTGTGTCTGTATGTGTGTGTGTGTGTGTGAGTGTGTGTGTGTGTGTCTGTGTGGGTGTGTGTGTGTCTGTGTTAGTGTGTGTGTGTGTGTGTGTGTGTCTGTGTGCGTGAGTGTGTGTGTGTGAGTGTGTGTGTCTGTGTTAGTGTGTGTGTCTGTATG